>NC_057798.1:678376142-678503013 GCF_018294505.1 Triticum aestivum | reverse complement strand
TTGAAGATCGCTAAGTGGAAGCGTTACTAGAACGTGGATGATGGAGTCGTACTCGCGGCAATTCAAATCATGGAAGATCAGGTCTAACGCCGAACGGACGACGCCTCCGCGTTCAACACACATACAACCCAGGGACGTCTTCTCCTTCTTGATCCAGCAAGGGGAGAGGAGAAGTTGAGGGAGAGCTCCGGCAGCACGACGGCGTGGTGGTGGAGCTTGCAATTCTCCGGCAGGGCTTCGCCAAGCACTACGGAGGAGGAGGTGGTGTTGGAGAGGGGGAGGGCTGCGCCAGGGGAAGGGTGCGGCAGCCCTCCCACCTCCCCTCTATTTATAGGGGCAAGGGAGAGGCGGGCCGACCCCGTCCAGATGGATCTAGAGGGGGGCGGTGGCCTAGGGGGGGAGGCTTGCCCCCCAAGACAAGGGGGCGCTGATGAGGATACAGACCTACGGTAGGGTCATAGGACTGGCCTATACGCCCTACCCGAGGTCACTACCCTAGAAGCAAAGAAGCTCCAGAGTCAACGGAGGGTACCCAGAAAAGGTGTCGAGTGCAATCCAGTCGACCAATTAACCATCCCGAAGTCACACGACCACTCAACCACTCGACCATACAAGAAATCACTCGACCTACTGAAGACCAGGAGTCACTCAGAACATCAATGGGCGAGCATTCACTCCGTAGTCTTTAAGGTCATTAAAGGCACTTATGGCTGGCGTTACCAGTAACGCCTCAATATTTATGTACATTCAACCCTCTCTAAAGGGGATGGCTGGGGTCCTGGCGAACTCTATATAAGCCACCCCCTCCTCTAGGACAAGGGTTCGCACCCCCTGTAACACACACACATTCATACATTCCAGTCGACCGCCTCCGGGCTCTGAGACGTAGGGCTTTTACCTCCTCCGAGAGGGGCCTGAACTCGTAAACACTTGCGTACAACCATATCGTAGCTAGGACCTTGCCTCTCCATACGTACCCCCTATTCTTACCGTCGGTGTCAAAACTGGCGGATCTCGGGTAGGGGGTCCCGAACTGTGCGTCTAGGTGGATGGTAACAGGAGACAAGGGACACGATGTTTTTACCCAGGTTCGGGCCCTCTTGATGGAGGTAAAACCCTACGTCCTGCTTGATTAATAATGATGATGTGGGTTACAATAGTAGATCTACCACGAGATCAAGGAGGCTAAACCCTAGAAGCTAGCCTATGGTATGATTGTTGTTCGTCCTATGAACTAAAGCCATCCGGTTTATATAGACACCAGAGAGGGCTAGGGTTACACAGAGTCGGTTACAAAGGTAAGAGATCTACATATCCGTATCGCCAAGCTTGCCTTCCATGCCATATGCTTCTCAAAAAGTCTGTATAAAACCATATGCTTTGATCAACTCATCAAAGCGTATATTCCAACTACGAGAGGCTTGCACCAGTCCATAAATGGATCGCTGGAGCTTGCACACTTTGTTAGCACCTTTAGGATTGACAATACCTTCTGGTTGCATCATATACAACTCTTCTTTAATAAATCCATTAAGGAATGTAGTTTTGACATCCTTTTGCCAGATTTCATAAAATGTGGCAATTGCTAACATGATTCGGACAAACTTAAGCATCGATAGGAGTGAGAAAATCTCATCGTATTCAACACCTTGAACTTGTCAAAAAACCTTTCTCAACAATTCGAGCTTTGTAGATAGTAACACTACTATCAGTGTCCGTCTTCCTCTTGAAGATCCATTTATTTTCTATGGCTTGCCGATCATCGGTCAAGTCCACCAAAGTCCATACTTTGTTCTCATACATGGATCTAATCTCAGATTTCTGGCCTCAAGCCATTTTGCGGAATCTGGCCTCATCAGCTTCCTCATAGTCCGTGGGTTCATCATGGTCTGGTAACATGACTTCCATAACAAGATTACCGTACCACTCTGGTGCGGATCTTACTCTGGAAGACCTACGAGGTTCGGTAGTAACTTGATCTGAAGCTTCATGATCATCATCATTAGCTTCCTCACTAATTGGTGTAGGAATCACAGGAACTAATTTCTATGATGAACTACTTTCCAATAAGGGAGCATGTACAGTTACCTTATCAAGTTCTACTTTCCTCCCTGTCGGTGTCAAAACCGGCGGATCTCGGGTAGGGGGTCCTAAACTGTGCGTCTAGGCGGATGGTAACAGGAGACAAGGGACACGATGTTTTTACCCAGGTTCGGGCCCTCTCGATGGAGGTAAAACCATACTCCTGCTTGATTAATATTGATGATATGGATAGTACAAGAGTAGATCTACCACGAGACCAGAGAGGCTAAACCCTAGAAGCTAGCCTATGGTATGATTGTTGTTCGTCCTAGGGACTAAAACCCTCCGGTTTATATAGACACCGGAGAGGGATTGGGTTACACAGAGTCGGTTACAATGGGAGGAGATCTACATATCTGTATCGCCAAGCTTGCCTTCCACGCCAAGGAAACTCCCATCCGGACATGGGACGAAGTCTTCACTCTTGTATCTTCATAGTCCAGGAGTCCGGCCAAAGGTTATAGTTCGGTCATCCGGACACCCCCTAATCCAGGACTCCCTCAGTAGCCCCTGAACCAGGCTTCAATGACGATGAGTCCGGCATGCAGATTGTCTTCGACATTGCAAGGCGGGTTCCTCCTCCGAATACTTCATAGAAGATTTTGAACACAAGGATAGTGTCCGGCTCTGCAAAACAAGTTCCACATACCACCATAGAGAGAATAATATTTGCACAAATCTAATCTGCTGACGTATTCCGCAGCGTGACATCATGCTACGGCCAAGCCTTTATATGAATTGTTTTACTGTCCCACCTCAGCGCGTTTAGCGAGGCGGTTTCCTTGGCACGTCTTGTCAAAGCAGAAATCGTGTCCCCTTATTCCGGGATTCTCACCAATACGGGCGTGGGTAACCCAATCGTGCCTGTTGGTATGTCTCCTCAATCGAAGGCGAGTCCCAAACAGTCACGGGGAGGGCTGTTGGTATTCAACCTCTTTATAAAGAGACCAAGGCTCGACTCCTTTCTTTCAATCTCAATCAAATTCGCCTCTCACCTTGAGTTCCAACACCCAAAGCTCCAGATTCAGGCGCTTCGGACCTCCGATGATGTCCGGCTCCGACCTTCAAGGCCGGTGGATGCATTCCTCCGTTACGGAAGAAGACGTGCTAAAGCTAAGAGATGCCAGGTATCTAACCGGCGAAATCTCGCATAGGCTGCCTGCTCAAGGGCAGGTTATTCCCACTCCCAAGCCTGGTGAGAGTGTGGTGTTTGCGTTTCACTTCCTTCGGGGGCTAGGCTTCCCGACGGACCCCTTCGTGAGGGGGCTCATGTTTCATTACGGGCTGGAATTTCACGACTTAGCTCCGGAGTCCATCCTCCATATCTCATCGTTCATTGTCATGTGCGAGGCCTTCCTCCGTATGACTCCTCACTTAGGATTGTGGCTTAAGACCTTCAAAGTAGAGCCGAAGATGATCGAGGGGCAGCACGTGGAGTGCGGAGGTGCTATTATAAGCAAGAATGCCGACGCTCCATGGCCCGAGGGCTCTTTTCAAGAGGAGTTCAGCTTATGGCAACGAGAGTGGTTTTATATCACAGCTCCCAGGGGCACCAAATGGGTGGCGCCACCTGCCTTTCGCTCGGGTCCCCCACCACAGCTAGCGTCATGGGTCAATAAAGGGCTTAACTGGGGGCCGTCCAAGGATGTGCCCTTGTTGCAGGGCCGCGTTCGAGATCTCCTAGAAAGAGATATCAATCTGGCCGTAGTGACGCAGGTTATGTTGATTCGCCGCATCCTGCCCTGCAAACATTGCCCCCTCCTCCTGTGGGAGTTCAATCCGGAAGGACCACGAGCCCTCCAACATTTTGTGGTGCGACGCCCATGGAGATGTACAAATTGAACTTCAGATCACAAGCAATGTGTCCGGACTCGTCCGAGGACGCAGGTCTGAGCTGCAATCGCCCGGATACTCAAGTAAGTAGCCCTATACCTGGACACGCTATCGGTATATTTATCATAAAATTTCCCTTAGAAGAGCTGTCCCTTAAACAGGAATGGATAGCGAAAGCAAAGCTAATCAGGTGTCCGGCCCCCGTCCCTGAGACTATGCCAGATCCCGTGTTAACCAGGATGCTGGAGATTGCGCCTTTGGAAGAAGGCAAAGAGGGGAACAAGGAAGCTACCGCCTCCCTGAAGGAGGCTGTCGGGAAAGGAGGAATCGAGAATTCCTCTAACCAGGGGAAGAAGAGGACCGCCTCTGAAGACCCGGAGGCCATGGTCTCAAAGCGGGGGAAGAAATCTTTGTCAGAGGGTCCGGCGCCGGGGGGTGCCTCGGTCGTGTTGCGCCCCCAAGGGGATCAGCTCTCCACCGAGCCGTAAGTACAGAGGGGGGTTTTAAAATGAGAGACATCCATGTTCTATTTCTGTGGAAGATAACCGAAATTTTACCTTGTAGTTTGGATCTCAGCCCTTCTCAGCAGAGCTCATCTTCAGGGGATCTTCGTCGGGAGATGATGGAGAGTGGAATGCCTCCCCCTGCCGTACCGCCTTGCGAGGCGAGCGACCCTGAGGTGTCGTCATGAAGGGTTTCTCCGAATCCGGCAGGGCCGGAAGGCAGTCGTATGGCCCCCCAAGGCCCTTCGTGTCCGGCCTTCGAAAAAGGCCATCGGACGAGTCCGGCACCGTCCGGTGCGTGGTCGGAGGAGCTGAAGGATCTGCTCGGGCGAGCGTCTATCTCGGAAGAACAACGTGCGTTGATGGATACGGTGATTGGAAGGATTTCATCCGCGAAGAGTTTACTGGCAGGTTTTGAGGTACGCGAAATGATGTACCTTTTGACAGATCCGCATATATAAGATGCCCCTGTATAGATAGTAGCCCCTGAGACTCTGTGTGTTGTCAAAAATGACGGCGCGCCGAGGATCATAATCCCAGGTATAATATGTCGCCTTTCCTATGTAGGTGGCGAAGTGTTCGGTGGCTAGCCGGACTGATGAATTTGCCGAGCTAAAGCGGCAACTTGATGTAGCAGAGGCCGACATCGCGCTTGTCAACAAGCGGCTGGACGAGGCACAAGGTATGTAGTTTCTCCGAAGACACCTGGTAAGAGGAGCTTGATGCCCGTACCTTACAACATGTGTGCTTGATGTAGATGGTGTCGCTGCCATGGAGAACCTTCGGGCGGAACTTGCCCGAGCCAAGGAGCAGGCCAGGAAAAGCGATGCGGCTGCCTTAAAGGTGGCTGAAGAGCTGAAAGCCGAACAGGCTGCTCACTGCCAAAGCAAGAAGGAAATGGCCGAGATGGCTGTAAAGTTGAAGAATGCTGCCGACCGCTACAAGCTTCTTGAAAAAGAAGATCGGGTGGCACAGAAGGACCTAGAGAAGGTCACTACCGAGGCCAAGGATACTCGCTCTGTGTGACACTCCAAAAAATTTGTGGTTTTTGTTTTCAGAAAGAGCCTTGCTTGATTTAAAGAAGGTCATTTAGCTCCTTCTTAAGAACCTCTCTTCTGAGTTTTCCCTCTCAAAATCTTTTCTTGGATTTAGTTTCTTCTAAAAAGAAAACCTTTTTAGTTTTGGGTTTTTCTTTGGTTTTGATCCCTTCCTGTTTTTACCATGCCTCTTATGGTAAAATTCTCCCAAAACACCTCCTTCCACTTTGGGACAACCCTAACATTCTGCCCCAACTAGTTAAATCCATTTTTGGATTTTATCTCATTTATTTCTTTTCCCAAAACAATTCTGTCCTTTATTTTGAGCCTAGGTAATTTGCAAAGCAAGTACCTTAATGCCTTTGAACTTTGACCTCAACTCGACTCCTCTGGATAGTCCTTAGCACCCACAACCTAGAACCATCAAGATCCACTCTTCTTCTTTTCAAAATTTTCAAATTTCACCCTCTGCAAGTTTGGATCAGATTTGTCAAATTTGGTGAAATTCATATCTCCACTTCTCCAAAAATTCCACCAAAATTCAGGCAAATCCCAGTTGCAATGAGAGACCACTCCACCAAAAACCAGCTCAAGGAAAAATCCCCACATGCCAAAATCATTCTGTCGAACACCTGGCCTCCACTGTTACTGTGCATCTTCAGAAATTCAGTAAGTGTAGTGTCGTTTCTTCGTCAGAGTTCAGTCACAAGTCGACTGTGCACCTGGCGCATTGTGCAAGGCCCTTCCTCCCTGTCCGGAGCACCACACGCGCGCTTGGCTCGTTCCTGGCATCGGTGGCACCCTGGCCCGCCTGCGCCGGCGTCTTCCACGACAGCAGAACCCCATGGCGGCCGACAGGGGGCACCCTGCGGCATAACGCCGTTCGGCACCGCCCAAACCATCTGAGAGTTCCGCGTGGCCATCTCCCTTGCCAGCGCACGCATGCAGCACCGTCGCCGTGGCCTGGCACGCGCAGGGCACGCTCTCTGCCGCCGACGTGCCGTACGGCCGTTCCGTCGGGGACAGGCCGTAACCACCCTTGCCACGTTGAGTTAGGCACTGGAATGGACCCAGTGCTCCGTCTAGGCGATTCTCAAGCCCTTAAACCAACCGCCCCACCACAGCACCGCCATAATCGCTCACCGGACTTATCCCGTTCACGGCAACCGCCTCGAGCCATCTATATATAGCGCCTCCGAGCTCGCTCTCGACCCCGCATATCTCCACCACCTCACCAGACCCCGCCTAGCCACTAGAAGAGCCTCGAGGGGCCCTTCTTCCTCCACTCCGGCTACCTCCGTCCGCCTCGGGCTCCGGCAGCGTTCTCTCCGGTGAGAACTCCTCCACTGCCCTAGACTTGCCCGTAGCCTCATGGCACCTCTAGGAGACTAACCCCCACTCCAATTTGACCCCCGCAGCTCTCTCCGGTGAGGTCCACGACTACCCGAACCACCGTCCGCCGAAGCCAGGGCCGCCGTCAACACAGTGCTCGCTGGTGACGACCACCACCACCCACCGACATGGAAGGACGTGCTGAACACGGAGGTACCACCCGATCCCCCTGCCTCGCCGTGGATCGCCGTCGGTGACCACCGCAGCTCTCGGGCACCGTCGAGCCCCGTCTCCCTCATTTGAATATTCAAACCTGAAGTGTGGGACCCGCCTGTCAGCCTCTCATTCTTTTCTTTTAAACGAATCGTTTTCTGGACATTTCTGCAGAACCCCCTGGGAGTTTTCTGTTTCATTACAGAAAGGTCCCTAAATCAAAACCCTTATAACTTTTAAACAGAAAAGGATTTTTGTTTGATTCTTTTTCTGTTCTCTTTAAAATTTCGTCTAGTTTCTTATCAGATTTATTTGAAAATATATTTGGATAAATTTTGTGCACCTCGAGGTATTTACATTACGTGCGTATTTTCTTATACCGTAGATACCGGAGGAGGTGACGGAGCCGCGAACTTCACCCAGTTAGACTCCGACTACTCCGAACCAGGCAAGCATGTTTGAACTCTTGATATGATGAGTGTTTGTTGCATGTTTGCATTTAGGAGTTTCATGGCATGTTTATGAACATTTCTTTGAATGTTATATTTGATGCACAGAAGTGGAAAGTAAGTTTCGGAAAGCCATATGTTGTTGGATAGATATTTGGATGGCCATGTGATGGCATGAGAATGGGTAAGATGGCAGTGTTGTGGCATGCCAGTCTTACGCCAGTCTATTTTGACTTTAGTGTCATCGTGAATCAAACCACATTCCCATTCATTTCCATTCCTGTACTGCCACATGTTTTCCGCAAGGAATATGGCCTAGTAAGTTGCAAACCGTTTTCCTGGTACACACCAAATAGAGAGGCCGGGATGAGGGTTCCATGGCCCTGGATTAAAGCCCGTCATCCGGTAATGGGCATGGGTGTTTCTGGTTGGGACCGAGAGGGGGGCACCCCTTAGAGCGCGCGTATTGAAATTTGATCCCATGCTATTCGAGGTTGTGACCTCCCCGTCTCAAAGTTTTTCTTGGACGTTGTCTAGGGTGATTCCTGGCATCGTGAGGTGGAATGGGTGTGTACTGGTTAAATGTGTTTCTACTTAAATACCATAAACGGAACTAGTCCTTCGTGACTACGGAATTCCGTTGTCTGTGGTCAGTTAGTACAAACTCTGCAGAGTCACAAATCCTTTAAATCATCTTGTACATGTCCAAGTATTGTGTTCATCTTATCTTGTCAAATATCAGCCTCAGTGACAAAATCCGGTGGACTACATGAGTTTTAAATCCGGTTAAAAGTTTATTCCTGTGGATGGACTAACCTGTTATTTACTTTTAATATAAGCTCTTTATGTGGTGTCGCTTAGACGCCCGACTGCGGCATGAGCTTTATTTGTTTACCTTTCGAGGCGTCGCTCCAGACACCCGATTGGTTTTCAGTTATTTGTTTTACTTATCAAGTCATGCAAAAATATTATTATTGGAACGAGCATCATTATTTTTGCTCATGACGCATTCATGCATACATTTGTTATATCTTTTGTCCGAACTGTCTTGCGAGTACTTTCAAAGTACTCACCTGGCTTGTTGATTTGGCCAGATGTTGATGAAGGCGATCTCATGGATGAAGAGTTCGATAGCGAGTCCGACGCCTAGAGGAGTCCCAGTCAGTCCCGTCCGATCCTGCATTTGGTCACTGTGTTATATCCGCTTCCGCCACCCCAGAAATAAATTCATCGAGCCTCACCTCGACGCTCGATGAGCTGCCAGTTAGGAGTCAAGTTATCCACCACCACTTTTTATCTCGAGCTAGTAGCATGTCACCACACCCCTGTGTCATAACCGCCCTTATGTAAGATATTGGCGAGTTTGTAATAAATTGTTGAGCAGCCTCAGCTCAACCCTGTAATATATTTAATGCCACTGGTCCTCTGTTTATCAAGTATTTGTCTACCAGTGAGGATAACTTTTCCTATACTGGGATCTAAAGATCAATTTTCTCAATAAGTATTTTATTGAAAAACCGGTCGTGACAGACTTGGTATCAGAGCCAGGCTGACTATAGGAAGCCACTAGGTGCGATCGCTAATCGGTTATTAGCATGATAGAGTTTATTCATGTTTTTACAAATATAGTCATTTTTCTGACAGTCAGCATAAAATTTATGATCTGATCGCTCAGAATTTTTGCCTACTTTTGTAGATGGCTGGCAACGACTGTGAGTCACAAATGTTCGCCAACGTGCGTGAGGGGTTCGTCAATCTCCTCTCCTTCATCGTTCAGGTCGCGATGGGGCCATCCGTGCGCCCAGTCTTCACACTTTATCCACACAAGATCAATGACAATCTAACCATGCACCAGGCCGCTGTGCAATTCAGGGGAGGGCGTGCTGAGATACGCCGCTTCCGATTCTTGGGGAGGGCCATGCCTACAGAAAGGCATGCTATGCAGATGGCTGCCCGCGAGGCGATAGCTCGTCTTCGGGATGTCCTTCCTGCAATGAAGACCTGTCGCTACCGCTACCTTCCATGCCACGTGCCATACACCTGTCACTACTCATTCTCTTGCCCCAGAGGAGAGCGAGACGAGGCCTTTCAGATGCTTGTCGAGTACCTCCGAGCCCTGGAGGCAGCCTTCGACAGCATGGTGGACGACCTCGTAGCTGCCCGCATGGACTCAGTCCATGGCTGTGCCGCCAACAGGAGGGAACTCCTGCACACCGCTCCACCGCTGACTTTTATCTCGTCCTCAGCTTCTCTTTCGACTACCATTCTCGCCACTGCTCGTCGTCTGCCTACCACTGGGGAATTTAACCAAGTTATTACACCCACTCCCGTTCGCGCTGCACCACTTATTGCACCCACTCCCATACGTGCTACTCCACCTATTCCACACACTCATATTCGTGTTACTCCGCCTGTGGCACCTGCTCCATCAGCTTAGCACAGCGCTTCTCGTCTGGAACCTATTAGCGTGGAGGAAGTTGAGTCCCCAGCATCACTGCGTCTCACCCTCGGCAGGCCAAGGGGGATCCTCACCATCTCCGACTGAGTATGTTAAGACGCCATGCGATGTACCGACTTGTGTGATATGTTTATATGTACATAGGTTGTGAGAAGTAGCATGTTTGCGCATCATGTAGGATCTGGAGAAGTGCACTAGTCTCAATAACGTGTCAGGATTATGTACGCATATCCTGAGTGATGTAATGTATAATTATGCCTGTGTGTAAGATATGTAATAGTCCTTCACCGCGCGCAATCGTGTATTTTCAAAAAAAAATCCTGGAGTTTTATGTGTGATTTTATTGACTTTTGCGACTCTCTTTCTTGTCTTACGAGTTTCACAAAATATATCCCCAGAGTGAAAGATGTCTCGTCCGTGGACGCGCTCCATGCCAAAGTAGCCCGAACAAAATTATGGCACACGACCAAACTACAATTTCACTCAGGGACAGACAAGTCAATAGGACAGTGAAACAGCATTTACCCAAGTGTGTCGTCTGTATGAACAGAGTCAGCAACAACACCAGGAAATGATGAACCAATTCATCAATATGGGAAATCACCGTGGTCAGTATTAGCAGCAATCCAAGTTATCTGAGTTACAGAAGAGGCGTCCCCCAACATTTTCTCATACTGACAAGCCTCTTGAGGCCGACGACTGGCTTCGAGACATGGAGAGAAAATTAATTATTGCACAGTGTTCAGACCATGAAAAAGTATTGTATGCAGCACATTATCTCACCGGAGCAGCTGCATCATGGTGGGAAAACTTCCTGCACATGCACCCCAACAAAAATGAAATAACCTGGGAGGATTTCAAAGAAGGTTTTCGTGGGGCACACATCCCTAAGAGTGTTATGAAAATCAAGAAGAGAGAATTTGATGACCTCAAGCAAAGGACCATGACAGTGTCAGAATACAACAGCCAATTCACTCTGTTGTCTCGCTACGCTAATGAAGAGTGCATGACCGAGAGCAAGAAGATGGAAAATTCTTGGAAGGCTTGGCACCCGCGCTTAAATGCCAGCTGGTTGTGCATACCTTCCCAGATTTTAAAACACTGGTGGATAAGGCCATTACTCTGGAAAATGAGCGGCGCAGCTTGGAAGATTTCCGCCAACGCAAAAGGGACCAGTCTACTTTTGCTCGCAACCACAGAAGCAAGACGGAAATTCAGAAGGGTGGTACACACAAAACCCCGACGAATAATTCACGCCCAATCAAGAATTTCCATGCAAGAGACAAGGAGTTCACATATCGCCCAGGCGTTACTTGTTACGCTTGTGGAGAAGAAGGGCACTATGCCAAGCAGTGCCCCAAGCCAAGGAACTCAACCCCGAAGCCTAACAATGGTGGAAATAATTCAGCGCCAAAGCGAAACAATTTCAACCCCAATAACAACCACCGGAAGGGTCACCTGAACCACGTGACCAAAGAGGAAGCACAGAACGCCCCAGATATCGTACTCGGTACGTACCCCGTCAACACAATACCTGACATGGTTTTGTTTGATTCTGGAGCTTCTCACTCATTCATTTCGAAGAGTTTTGCTTTGCAAAATAATTTTTCGATGCTTCCCTTGGAAAAGTCCATGATCATCAAGTCCCATGGGATTAAGCAAGTGACCCAGAGTTATTGTCAAGGTGTGGTTATTGAATTTGAAGGATTGAAGTTTTACGGCAACCTTATTGTATTGGAAAGCAAAGGATTGGATGTCATCCTAGGGATGGATTGGTTAACCACCAACAAAGGTTTTATTGACTACTTCAACCGGACCGTGATTCACACACACCATCACGGGAAGACAATAAAAGTTTCAGCGAAAGAGAGACAAACACCTCGGCAACCAAGATTAAACAAGGTGGACATTTCTGAGATGAACAAGGTTCCAGTAGTGTGTGAATTTCCAGACGTATTTCCAGAAGAACTACCAGGCATGCCACCGGACCGAGAGATAGAATTCAGCATTGAGCTAGCACCCGGAACCGCTCCCATTTACAAGAAACCATACAGAATGGCACCATCCGAATTGGTAGAATTGAAGAAGCAAATAAAAGAATTATTGGAGAAAGGATACATACGAGCCAGTTCCTCACCTTGGGGTTCTCCAATTTTATTTGCCAAGAAAAAGGATCGAACACTGAGATCGTGTATTGACTATCGAGCTCTTAACATGGTCACAATCAAGAACAAATACCCAATGCCCCGAATAAATGATGTATTTGATTAGCTCGCACAGGCCAAAGTCTTCTCAAAAATTGACTTGAGATCAGGATACCACCAACTAAAAGTGCGAACAGAAGATATTCCCAAGACAGCCTTCACTTCCAGATATGGACCATATGAGTTCACAGTAATGCCATTTGGGCTAACCAACGCCCCCGCATATTTTCTTCACCTCATGAACAAAGTATTTATGAAGTATATGGACAAGTTTGTTGTGGTATTCATCAATGATATTCTGATATACTCCAAAACACCAGAAGAGCATGCCGAGCATCTCAGGATTGTACTAGGGGAACTCAGGAAACATCAACTGTACGCCAAATTCAGCAAATTTGAATTTTGGCTAAGACAGGTGGGTTTTCTGGGCCACATACTCACCCAAGAAGGTATTGCAGTAGACCCGGAAAAGGTCAAGGCCGTACTTGGCTGGAAACCACCAGCTAGCGTAACAGACGTACGGAGTTTCTTGGGAATGGCAGGCTATTATCGGAGATTTATTGAAGGATTCTCCACCATAGCAAAGCCAATGACGCAGTTGCTCAAGAAAGACAAGAAGTTTGAATGGACGAAAGCCTGTGAGAAAAGCTTCCAAGAGCTAAAAAGGAAATTAACAACGGCACCAGTATTAATTGTGCCTGACATACACAAGAATTTTGAGGTATATTGTGACGCATCCCGGAAAGGCCTCGGATGCGTATTGATGCAAGAAGGCAAGGTAGTTGCATATGAGGAGAATTATCCCACTCATGACTTAGAATTGGCAGCGGTCATCCATGCACTCAAGGAATGTAGACACTTTCTACTTGGAAATCATTGTGAAATATACATAGACCATAAGAGTCTTAAGTATATTTTCACACAGCCGGAACTTAATTTACGGCAACAATGCTGGTTGGAGTTGGTGAAGGATTATGATGTTGGAATCCACTACCATCTCGGAAAAGCAAATGTTGTGGCAGATGCCCTTAGTCGGAATCCCAGCACGGACAACGACAGTATGCCAAACTTGAGGCCAGAATTTCAATAGGAATTTGCCAAACTCAATTTAATGATGGTCACCGAAGGCAGTGTGTCAAATTTGGAAATATAGCCTACCCTGATGGAAAAAATTAAGGAGGCTCAGCATGGACACCCCAACATTGATGGCATAAAAATGAAAGTGAGTTTGGGCAAGGCCTCAGAATTCAACGTAGATGATCAAGGAATATTGTGGTACGGAGAGAGACTTTGCGTACCAAATATCAAGGACCTCAAACAACAGATTCTGGCTGAAAGCCACACTGCTCCCTATTCAATCCATCCTGGAGGAACAAAAATGTACAAAGACCTTCAGGAAAATTTTTGGTGGCACGGTATGAAGAGGGATATAGCCACGTTCATTGCATGCTGTGACTCTTGTCAACGTATCAAGGCCGAGCACCAGAAACCAGTCGGCTGTTACAGCCAAACAAGATACTCGAGTGGAAGTGGGACGAGATTGGAATGGATTTCATTGTTGGACTACCACGGTCACGACACGGAAATAATGCCATATGGGTCATCACCGATAGATTAACTAAGGTAGCACACTTTATCCCGGTGAAGACAACTCACACCACTCAGAGACTGGCCAGACTTTATCTTGCCCGTATCGTGTGCCTGCATGGAGTCCCAAAGACTATCATATCCGACAGAGGCACACAGTTCGTCTCTAGATTTTGGGATCACCTACAACAGGCACTAGGAACCCAACTAGCATTCAGTACCGCATACCACCTCCAGACTGATGGGCAAACTGAACGCGTAAACCAAATTCTAGAAGACATGCTGAGAGCCTGTGTCCTCACCTACGGAACCCGTTGGGAAGAAAGTTTGCCATATGCAGAGTTCGCATACAACAACAGTTATCAAGCCATCTTGCAAATGGCACCCTTTGAAGCTCTGTATGGGAGAAGAGGTCGTACCCTGCTTAACTGGTAAGAAACCGGGGACAGCCACATCTTCGGCCCCGATATGTTCAAAAAGGCTGAGGAGAAAGTTAAGACGATTAGAGATCGACTCAAGACAGCTCAAATTCAGCAAAAGAGTTATTACGATCGAAAGCATCGGGAAATCAGTTTTGAACCCGGAGAATTTGTATACCTAAGAGTTTCTCCTATGAGGGGTCTGTAGTGATTCAGGATTAAGGGAAAGCTAGCACCAAGATTCATCGGACCATTTCGTATAGTGGCCCGAAGAGGCACGGTAGCCTACCAGCTAGACCTACCCGGGGATTTATCCGATATCCACAACGTGTTCCACATCTTGCAGTTGAGAAAGTACGTGAGCAACCCAGAGAAGCAAGTATCACATGAAAATATTGATGTGCAACCAGACCTCACCTACCGGGAGCACCCAATAAAAATAATAGAAGAGTCTGAGAGGAGGACCCGACAGAAAACCATCATGTTTTTCAGAGTTCATTGGAGCAATCACACCGAGAATGAAGCAACTTGGGAGAGAGAGGATTTTCTTCGGACAGAGCACCCACACCTGTTTAAGGATCAGCTGAAATCTCGGGGACGAGATTTTTCCTAAGGGGGTAGGTGCTGTGACACTCCAAAAATTTTGTGGTTTTTGTTTTCAGAAAGAGCCTTGCTTGGTTTAAAGAAGGTCATTTAGCTCCTTCTTAAAAACCTCTCTTCTGAGTTTTCCCTCTCAAAATCTTTTCTTGGATTTAGTTTCTTCTAAAAAGAAAACCTTTTTAGTTTTGGGTTTTTCTTTGGTTTTGATCCCTTCCTGTTTTTACCATGCCTCTTATGGTAAAATTATCCCAAAACCCCTCCTTCCACTTTGGGACAACCCTAACATTCTGTCCCAACTAGTTAAATCCATTTTTGGATTTTATCTGATTTATTTCTTTTCCCAAAACAATTATGTCCTTTATTTTGAGCCTAGGTAATTTGCAAAGCAAGTACCTTAATGCCTTTGAACTTTGACCTCAACTCAACTCCTCTGGATAGTCCTTAGCACCCACAACCTAGAACCATCAAGATCCACTCTTCTTCTTTTCAAAATTTTCAAATTTCACCCTCTGCAAGTTTGGACCAGATTTGTCAAATTTGGTGAAATTCATATCTCCACTTCTCCAAAAATTCCACCAAAATTCAGGCAAACCCCAGTTGCAATGAGAGACCACTCCACCAAAAACCAGCTCAAGGAAAAATCCCCACATGCCAAAATCATTCTGTCGAACACCTGGCCTGCATTGTTACTTTGCATCTTCAGAAATTCAGTAAGTGTAGTGTCGTTTCTTCGTCAGAGTTCAGTCACAAGTCGACTGTGCGCCTGACGCGTTGTGCACGACCCTTCCTCTCTGTCCGGAGCACCATACGCGCGCTTGGCTCGTTCCTGGCGTCGATGGCACCCTGGCCCGCCTGCGTCAGCGTCTTCCGCGGCGGCAGAACCCCCATGGCGGCCGACAGGGGGCACCCTGCGGCATAACGCCGTTCGGCACCGCCCAAACCATCTAAGAGCTCTGCGTGGCCATCTCCCTTGCCAGCACACGCAGGCAGCACCGTCGCCGTGGCCTGGCACGCGCAGGGCGTGCTCTCTGCCGCCGACGTGCCGTACGGCCGTTCCGTCGGGGACAGGCTGTAACCACCCTTGCCACGTTGAGCTAGGCACTGGAATGGAACAAGTGCGCCGTCTAGGCGATGCTCTAGCCCTTAAACCAACCGTCCCGCCACAGCACCGCCGTAATCGCTCGCCGGACTTATCCCGTTCACGGCAACCGCCTCAGGCCGGCTATATATAGCGCCTCCGAGCTCGCTCTCGACCCCGCATATCTCCACCACCTCACCAGACCCCTCCTAGCCACTGGAAGAGCCTCGAGGGGCCCTTCTTCCTCCACTCCGGCCACCTCCGTCCGCCTCGGGCTCTGTCAGCGTTCTCTCCGGTGCGAACTCCTGCACTGCCCTAGACTTGCCCGTAGCCTCATGGCACCTCTAGGAGACTAATCCCCACTCCAATTTGGACCCCGCAGCTCTCTCCGGCGAGGTCCACGACTACCCGAACCACCATCTGCCGGAGCCAGGGCCGTCGTCGACATAGTGCTCGCTGGCGACCACCACCACCACCCACCAACGCGGAAGGACGTGCTGAACACGGAGGTACCACCCGATCCCCCTGCCTCGCCGTGGATCGCCGTCGGCGACCACCGCAGCTCTCGGGCGCCGTCGAGCCCCGTCTCCCCCGTTTGAATATTCAAACCTGACGGGTGGGACCCGCTTGTCAGCCTCTCATTCTTTTCTTTTAAACGAATCATTTTCTGGACTTTTCTGCAGAACCCCTTGGGAGTTTTCTGTTTCATTACAGAAAGGTCCCTAAATCAAAACCCTTATAACTTTTAAACCGAAAAGGATTTTTGTTTGATTATTTTTCTGTTCTCTTTAAAATTTTGTCTAGTTTTTTATCAGATTTATTTGAAAATTTATTTGGATTACTTTTGTGCACCTCAAGGTATTTACGTTACGTGTGTATTTTCTTATACCGTAGACACTGGAGGAGGTGACGGAGCCGTGAACTTCACCCAGTTAGACTCCGACTACTTCGAACCAGGCAAGCATGTTTGAACTCTTGATATGATGAGTGTTTGTTGCATGTTTGCATTTAGGAGTTTCATGGCATGTTTATGAACATTTCTTTGAATGTTATATTTCATGCACAGAAGTGGAAAGTAAGTTTCGGAAAGCCATATGTTTTTGGATACATATTTGGATGGCCATGTGATGGCATGAGAATGGGTAAGATGGCAGTGTTGTGGCATGCCAGTCTTACGCCAGTCTATTTTGACTTCAGTGTCATCGTGAATCAAACCACATTCCCATTCATTTCCATTCTTGTACTGCCACATGTTTTCCGCAAGGAATGTGGCCTAGTAAGTTGCAAACCGTTTTCCTGGTACACACCAAATAAATAGGCCGGGATGAGGGTTCCATGGACCTGGATTAAAGCCCGTCATCCGGTCAGGGGGCATGGGTGTTTCCGGTTGGGACCGAGAGGGGGGCACCCCTTAGAGCGCGCGTATAGAAATTTGATCCCATGCTATTCGAGGTTGTGACCTCCCCGTCTCAAAGTTTTTCTTGGACGTTGTCTAGGGTGATTCCTGGCATCATGAGGTGGAATGGGTGTGTACTGGTTAGATGTGTTTCTACCGAAATACTATAAACGGAACTAGTCCTTCGTGACTACGGAAATCCGTTGGCTGTGGTCAGTTAGTACAAACTCTGCAGAGTCACTAATCCTTTAAATCATCTTGTACATGTCCAAGTATTGTGTTCATCTTATCTTGTCAGATATCAGCCTCAGTGACAAAACCCGGTGGACTACATGAGTTTTAAATCCGGTTAAAAGTTTATTCCTGTGGATGGACTAACCTGTTATTTACTTTTGATATAAGCCCTTTCTGTGATGTCGCTCAGACGTCCGACTGTGGCAGACTTTTTTTTACATTTGATATAAGCCCTTTTCTGTGATGTCGCTCAGACGTCCGACTGTGGCATTTATTTTACAAGCCCTTTCTGTGATGTCGCTTAGACGTCCGACTGTGGCATTTCTTTTACAAGCCCTTTTTGTGATGTCGCTCAGACGTCCGACTGTGGCATTTCTTTTACAAGCCCTTTCTGTGATGTCGCTCAGACGTCCGACTGTGGCATTCCTTTTACAAGCCCTTTCTGTGATGTCGCTCAGACGTCCGACTGTGGCATTCCTTTTACAAGCCCTTTCTGCGATGTCGCTTAGACGTCCGACTGTGGCATTTCTTTTATAAGCCCTTTCTGCGATGTCGCTCAGACGTCCGATTGTGGCATTTCTTTTATAAGCCCTTTATGTGGTGTCGCTTAGATGCCCGACTGCGGCATGAGCTTTATTTGTTTACCTTTCGAGGCATCGCTCCAGACACCCGATCGGTTTTCAGTTATTTGTTTTACTTATCAAGTCATGCAAAAATATTATTATTGGAACGAGCATCATTATTTTTGCTCATGACGCATTCATGCATACATTTGTTATATCTTTTGTCTGAACTGTCTTGCGAGTACTTTCAAAGTACTCACCTGGCTTGTTGATTTGGCCAGATGTTGATGAAGGCGATCTCATGGATGAAGAATTCGATAGCAAGTCCGACGCCTAGAGGAGTCCCAGTCAGTCCCGTGCGATCCTGCATTTGGTCACTGTGTTATATCCGCTTCCGCCACCCCAGAAATAAATTCATCGAGCCTCACCTCGACGCTCGATGAGCTGCCAGTTAGGAGTCAAGTTATCCACCACCACTTTTTATCTCGAGCTAGTAGCATGTCACCACACCCCTGTGTCATAACCGCCCTTATGTAAGATATTGGCGAGTTTGTAATAAATTGTTGAGCAGCCTCAGCTCAACCCTGTAATATATTTAATGCTATTGGTCCTCTGTTTATCAAGTATTTGTCTACCAGTGAGGATAACTTTTCCTATACTGGGATCTAAAGATTGATTTTCTCAATAAGTATTTTACTGAAAAACCGGTCGTGACACTCTGTGATGAGAGCTATGAAGGAGGAGCTACGTCAGGCCGGAGATATCACGGTCGGAAAGCTCTTTATGCTACAGATGAAGTTCGGGGATCCTAAATATGCTCCGTTGGACCGGCAGTGGAGTGCGGCGAACACTTATTTGGACTTGGCGGTGAGTGCTGCGGACGTGGACGAACACTTTCGCGATCAAAAGGACCACGAAGTGGAAAAGCTTTTTTGATCACAGTTCCACAATCTAGAGCGCCCACTTCCATTAACCGATCGTTTGGCCGCTTGGGCGGAGCTGAATAGCTTATCCGGACTCGCCATGAAGTATGTCATGAGTCATCTGTGGCCGAAAAGGCCCGAGCCGAAGAGTTATTTTAGCTTGGTGCAACAGTTCCTTGGTGCGATGCCACATATTAATGCGATAAAGAGGTCAGCATGCATAGAGGGTGTGCAGATGGCTCTTGCCCGTGTCAAGACATACTGAGCGGATATGAAGGCCATTGTTGTTGCATCCCAAGATTCGGACGAGAGCCGAGTACCTGCCGAGCACTATTTTCAGGAAGTTCCGTAGGGCGCTCGTTTAATAGAGACGCAGTGCTCGAAGGATGTTATGTTCGAATAACATGTATTATTGTAAAACAATGTTTCGATGGAATATAAAAGCTTTTTATACTTGTGCCTTCAAGAATTAGAATACCTGTTGTGCGGCCGTTAATGTATATGTGTATATAACCTGAAAGATGGTAGTCTTCGGCTTCAGCCCCCACGCATATAATACGGGGGTGTTCGCAGAAGGCGCATTTTCACACTTGATCCAATGTCTTGGTCCTATTAAGGAGGTGATAGCGCAGCGAACTAGGCAACCGGACTATAATGCTTTATCACTTTCACTTAGCTATAGGAGTTTGACAGTGGGGCTACTATATAGCCCCTAGGGGCACCGAGCTCACCCGAATTCGGGGTGCATGTGTGCCTGGCCGGGAAATGGCCCTTCATTAATGTGGAGGAATCCTAAAGATTCCGACGGGTCATCGAGTGGTTGAACAGTCTCACGCTATATCATGACAGTCAGTTTTCGGCTTTCTCTACTGAGGTGCTCGCCTGGCCGAACCGGGGCACAATCGCAGTAGTTCTCCTGGTGCCGCCTTAGCCGATAGAGCGGAACGTAAGGTAGCAAAACACAAGAGCCGGACAAACCCAACATTTGACCAAAGACATGATTCGGAGCTGATACATACAAGGCCAAACTCGCGACGCTGAACACTCCCTAAGGTATTCGGTCTTTATGAAAACGGGCTAAACAACGCCCTTGGTAAGAAGCCCCTGGTGTCCAGGTATGCGCAAAATTCTGACGTGGCCACATGCCAAGACGCCAGCCTCCTCCTTGGTTATAGCAAGAAACTGGGGGATGTGTATCAACAAGAGACAGTGAAAAAGGTTTACGTAGGGTCTCAATCTGAAAAGAATCCTTGGAACGGGTCCCTACTACACGTCTGCGCCTGTGTCTCCGTTGTGCCGTATCCTGGACGGGTGTAGCACGGTGTTCATCTGTAAAAGAGAGGAACTTAGTTGAAAAAGATCGTGCGGAATTCAGAAAATGGGTAGAATTGAGCTTTATTGCCTCTTGTTGTACACGCGCGGAGCCCCTTGTACGGGGGTATGCGGCTAGTAAGCCCTTGTATGTTTATGCCGGACTCGTTTAGCCATGTCCGGGGTCTGAACGACCTGTTTAGGTGCTTTGATTAGTGAAGCCGGTTTAGTGTGTGGCTGTCAAGGCAGCCGCACAGTCTTTCGCGCTCGAGGAACACTCGATATTTCCCTTTAATGAGATGATGCCTCGCGGACCGGGCATTTTAAGCATAATGGATGCATAATGCGGTATTGCATTAAAGCGGGCGAAAGCTTCGTGTCCCAGTAGTGCTTGATAGCTACTTGTAAATGGGGCGATGTGGAAGGTTAGCTTTTCGCGGCAGAAGTTGTCGGGGGAGCCGAACATAACTTCTAACAGGAGAGAACCCATACAATGGGTATCTGGGCCTGGCGTTACTCCTTGAAAGGAAGTGTTGCCATGGCAAATTTTTGTTGGGTTTATCCCCATTTTGCGGATTGTGTCCTGATATAGCAGGTTTATACCACTGCCGCCGTCCATTAGGACTTGTGTAAAGTGGAGTCCGTCAATTATTGGATCTAATATCAAGGCAGTCCAGCCTGCGTTCCGGATACTTCTAGAGTAATCCTGATGGTCGAAGGTGATTGGTTTTAACAACCAGTGGCGGAAATCCTCTGGGACAGGCCGTATGGCACGTATCTCTCTAGGCGCCACTCTGTTTTTCCTTTTGTCACGTGAAGTGAGTTTACTGTTTTGACTTCTTGTGGGAACTTCTTTTGTTCTCCAGTGCTTTGCTTGTGGGGTTCGTCATCGTCCTCGCTTGGTTTGTCGAGCCCCTTGTGTTCGGCGTTGAGTTTGCCGGATTGCTTGAAGACCCAACAATCTTTGTGGGTATGGTTTGCAAGCTTCCCGGGAGTACTGTGGATTTGGGATATTTTGTCCAAGATTTTGTCTAGGTTAGATAGCTCGTCCCTGTTATCCTTGAGGGGCAGCTTTTTCTGATTCTGCCGAGAGATTTTGAATCCGGCGTTGACTGCCATGCTCTTCGGGCTGTTTCCCTTGGTCCGGCGCTGGTCCTTGCTACGTCGTGGTTTCCCGTTTCCATCCCTAACTTCGGATGTACTTGGGTTGCTGGTACTGCTTCTTGCCAACCAGCTATCCTCTCCTGCGCAAAAGCGGGTCATGAGGCTTGTTAATGCGGCCATTGTTCTTGGCTTTTCTTGGCCGACGTGTCTGGCGAGCCATTCGTCTCGAACGTTGTGTTTGAAAGCTGCTAAGGCTTCGGCATC
Organism: Triticum aestivum; assembly: GCF_018294505.1. Taxonomy (NCBI): domain Eukaryota; kingdom Viridiplantae; phylum Streptophyta; class Magnoliopsida; order Poales; family Poaceae; genus Triticum; species Triticum aestivum. Next base: position 678,481,423 of record NC_057798.1, on the reverse strand, counting down.
CGGATAGTTGACTATCTGGTTCTTTTTAGTAAGAAATCTGTTCCAGAGTTTCCGGGATGACTCTCCGGGTTGTTGAGTTATATGACTTAGATCGTCTGCATCCGGAGGTCGGACATAGGTCCCTTGAAAATTTGCCCGAAAAGCATCCTCGAGCTCTTCCCAACTTCCGATGGTGTTTTTGGGAAGGCTTTTAAGCCAATGCTGGGCTGGCCCTTTGAGCTTGAGGGGTAAGTATTTTATGGCGTGGAGGTCATCTCCTCTAGCCATGTGTATGTGGAGGATATAATCCTCAATCCAGACTCCAGGGTCTGTTGTTCCGTCGTATGCCTCTATGTTTACGGTCTTGAATCCCGTTGGAAATTCATGGTCCAGCACCTCATCGGTGAAACATAGGGGGTGTGCGGCACCCCTATATTTGGGTGTGCCGTGATGTTCGGATACTTGTTGCGTTGCATTGCTTACTAGAGCTTGCTTTCTTGGCCCGTAGATAGATCTGGCTGGGCCGTCTTTTTGATGCGAATCCTTGTGCGGATCGCGTGCCGGCTTGTGTGCGGCGCCATTTGCCACTCTATGTTGGCCATGGGGTTGTTTATCCGACCGGGTGGCTTCCTTATTTTTTGATTGCGGGGGCTCTAAGGCCTCCTCATCAAATTCCGGCAGTAATTTTCGCTTCAGATAGCTCTTTGTGTGGCGACTGTCGTGCGGTGTTGAGTACTTTGCCCCATCTAATTCTGAGTGCATCTTCCGCTGTTTTGACCTTCCGCTTCTGGTTTTTCAGGCTACGCGCAGTGGCGACGAGCCTTTTGTCGAGGTTCTTCTGCTCCAGCAACTTGTCCGGCGTGAGGTCGTCCGGACTATTATCTTCGCCGGGGAAGGGTTGTTTGGTTCGTTTACCCAAGTTGCCATGTTCGGACGGTTGCTCAATGGCATGTTCGTCGTCCGCCGGTTCGCCCTACTCTGTGGCTGGGTCTGTATGGCTGCTATCTCTGTCGAGGTGGGGTTTGGAGCAGCGCTTACGCCGCTGCTTTGATTGCTTTTCGAGGGAACGATCCCTCATTGCGTCCCTTTGTTCCTCGTCGTCTTTTCTTTTTGGTGTGTCCACCATGTATACATCGTGAGATGAGGTGGTTGTCCAGTGCCCTATAGGCGCTGGTTCCTGTTCGTCTCCTACATCGTCGTCCATGCCGTCGATGTCTTCGGAGTCGAAGTCGAGCATGTCGGTTAAATCATCGATAGTGGCTACGAAGTGGGTGGTGGGTGGGCTTTGAATTTCTTCATAATCCGCATCCCATCCTTGCTGACCATAGTCCAGCCAGGGCTCTCCTGATAAAGAGAGAGACTTTAGTGAATTCAGAATGTCGCCGAAGGGTGAGTGTTGAGAGATGTCCGCGGCGGCGAACTCCATGATCGGTGCCCAATCGGATTCGATCTGCAGGGGCGCAGAAGGTTCGGAGTCCGGGGAGGAGTCCGGCACCTTGGAGTCACGGGCTTCGCAGAGGACAAGGCTGGTGTTCGGCTCGATCACCGTAGAGATTGCAGCCCCCGAGGCGGTGTCCAACCACCCGTCCTCGATTGGCGCAGTCGGCTCTGAGCTAAGGGTCGGAGCGGACACTGGTGCATCCTCCTGGGTGCTATTCGGCGGCAGAGCTAGATCATGCCCATCGTGACAGTGCGGCGCGCTCGGCTATGGCTCAAACCCGTCGAAGATCAAGTCTCCGCGGACGTCAGCTGTGTAGTTCAAACTTCCAAATCTGACCTGATAGTCAGGGGCGTAGCTTTCGATCTGCTCCAGATGGCCAAGCGAATTGCCCGCAGTGCAAAGCCACCGAATACGAAGATCTGTCCGGGGAGAAAAGTCTCACCCTGGACCGCATTGTTGTTGATGATCGGAGGAGCCATCGGGCCTAAAGATGATGACACAGAGATACTCTCAATGAAAGCACCTATGTCGGTGTCAAAACCGGCGGATCTCGGGTAGGGGGTCCTGAACTGTGCGTCTAGGTAGATGGTAACAGGAGACAAGGGACACGATGTTTTTACCCAGGTTCGAGCCCTCTCGATGGAGGTAAAACCCTACTCCTGCTTGATTAATATTGATGATATGGGTAGTACAAGAGTAGATCTACCACGAGATCAGAGAGGCTAAACCCTAGAAGCTAGTCTATGGTATGATTGTTGTTCGTCCTACGGACTAAAACCCTCCAGTTTATATAGACACAGGAGAGGGCTAGGGTTACACAGAGTTGGTTACAATGGGAGGAGATATACATATCCGTATCGCCAAGCTTGCCTTCCACGCCAAGGAAAGTCCCATCCGGACATGGGACGAAGTCTTCAATCTTGTATCTTCATAGTCCAGGAGTCCGGCCAAAGGTTATAGTCCGGACACCCCCTAATCCAGGACTCCCTCACTTACTATCAGACTTAGTACCATGACAGTTGGTGACCACCGTGGGGCTAAGCGTCTTAGCGGCTTCCAGGGAGGTTGCATTTTCTTCAGCCTTCATCAGCATGGTTTCTGTTGGCAATTTGGTCATGGGCCGTGAGATCCGGCTCGGCGCTCTCATCTTCGTCGCCGATGATTCCGCCTGGCTCTAGGAGGCTCCCCTCGACGTCGAGGCCCTTCCAGCTCACGGCTCGGCGCACTTCCGCGCGAGTTCCCGCGGTGTCCTCCTCAGGCAGCCATCTTTACCATACCAGTGGGTCATCGCGTTGTCGACTCACTCCGCTGGACACCGCCGCAAGCAGTCTGGTAGTTTGCGGCTCCAGCGATGGGTGATGCACGTGGTGGCTTCACAAACCTTCACCCCCCAAGTCGTGGCTATTGAGCCCGACATGTATTCTTGTGGATCGGTTGACCTGTCGACTGACTTCGCAGATACTCTTTCTGAGAACGGGAGTTGTGATCCCGCGGCGGAGGTCCTCATGGTCGACTCCACTCGTGGTCCGCCTGGCTTCTGTCGCAGCAGCAACGGTGGCAGGAGCGTCGGTCCATCACTCGACCACGAAGAGTACCGGCCCCAACCTCTCAGTTCACAGCAGAGGGAGGAGCTCCATCGCCGCAACGTGGAGGCTCTCCAGAGCCCCATCATACGGGAAACCACCAAGGCCCGGGCCTTGGAGGCGGTGCGCCTGGCCACTCTGGCTGAGCGCACTCGTCTGGAGAATCTCCAACATTCTCTCGACGAACGTGCTCGTCGACTGATTCCCGAATCCAGTTGACATGCACGACAGCTATTTCTGCCGAAAACTCAGGTATTCCATACACCGATTTAGAATTTGGCAGCTGCTGCGCGTATTGCAGAGTCTATTCAGCCATCCCGATCAGAGGCTGGGAGAGGCCTAGAACAGATCAGAGCGCTGCTCCGAGTAGCGAGAGACCAGAACTCCGCTGTTTCCCAGTTGCAGAACAGAATCCACAGCAGATAAGTGAGAGCGGACACCGTTCAATCGGCTCACGGTCCTAGGTCCCCTTTCTGATAGGGAGGCCGTGATCACCGCCAGGATCGGTATTTGGGAAAATCTCGTGGTGAATATGATCGTGAGTACGCCCGTGACAACAACCGTCGAGCGCCTTCGCCCCTTCCGAGGGACGGGTCATACGCGCCCCGGCGCAATGACGACAGGCATCCGTATGGGAACGACCGTAGAGTTCCAGTCGACCCCAGAGAACCTGGCTTTGACGCAAGGTCCATCCTTGTGCAGGGTCTGGTCGACCAGAACAGAGCATACAGAGAAGGGCTGGATTGGGACAGACCCAGTAGAGGCAGAGTCCACATTTCCAGCCCCGAGTGTTTTGGAAGGGCCATCAGAGCTGCTGAGATACCCCATAACTTCATACTGGCGACTGGCGTCAGTAAGTTCACGGGCGAGTCGAAGCCCGATACTTGGCTTGAAGATTACCGAGTGGCTGTGCACATCGATGGTGGAAGCGATGAGGTGGCCATGTAACACCTTCCTCTAATGCTTGAAGGGTATGCCAGAGCTTGGTTGACTCAGTTGGCCCCTGGGAGTATTTTGAGTTGGGATGAGTTAGCCCGAGTGTTCACCAGAACATTTGAGGGAACTTGCAAGAGACCAGCCGGTCTACCAGAGTTGCAGCATTGCGTGCAGAAACCGAATGAAACCCTGAGGGACTATATCCAGAGATGGATCACTCTACAGCACACAGTGGAAAATGTGTTTGATCACCAAGCAGTCTGTGCCTTCAAGGAAGGCGTTCGCTACAGGGAGCTTGTCCTGAAATTCAGTCGGACAGGAGATATGTCCTTGACTCGGATGATGGAGATTGCTACCAAATACGCTAACGGCAAAGAGGAAGACCGACTCTGGAGTGGCAAGCACAAAACAGTCGCCCAGGACACCGGGGAAGGAAATTCCAATCGGAAGCAAAAGCGAAAGGCTGAGGCAGCAGGACCTGCCGAGGCAGCAGTGTTAAATCAAGGAAAGTTCAAAGGGAAACCTAAAGGGCCCTGAACCTCCAAAAAGGTGAAAGATCAGGAAGGAAATGATGTGTTGGACTTACCATGTCACATTCACACCAAGAAGGATGAGGAGGGAAATCTGATTCTCTCCAAGCATACCACTCGACAATGTCGACTCCTTATTAGAGCTTCCAAGAAAGTAAACCTAGTGGTAAGGACAAAGAGCCTGAGAAGGAGGAAGAGGATAAGGACGATGACGGTGGTTATCCCAATGTCAATGCCACCTTGGTGATTTTTGCCGATATTGAGAGCAAAAGTCAACTAAAGGTCATTAACAGAGAAGTAAACATGGTTGCTCCGGCAACACCGAGATATCTGAAGTGGTCAAAGGTCCCTATTACATTCGACCAGCCCGACCACCCGGCACGTGTAGCTGCCCCTGGCCGGCAGGCGCTAGTGGTCGACCCAGTCGTGGGGGGCACCCGACTGACTAAGGTCCTGATGGATGGTGGCAGTGGCCTGAATATTCTGTATGCTGAAGCTCTCAAAGGAATGGCCATCCCGATGTCCAAACTCAGCGAGAGTAACATGCGGTTCCATGGGATCATTCGAGGAAATAAAGCAGAATCACTCAGCCAGATCACTCTCGATGTGGTTTTCGACGATGAGAAGAATTTCCGCAAGGAGAAGTTGACGTTTGAGGTAGTGGATTTCCAGAGTGCATATCACACCATTCTGGGTAGTCCTGCCTATGCTAGCTTTATGGCTCGACCGTGCTATGTTTATCTCAAGATGAAGATGCCTGGCCCTAGAGGCGTAATAACGGTTTCCGGTAACCGTCACAGAGCAGAAGATTGTCTTCAAGATGGAGCAAAAATAGCAGATGAGCAGATGCAACAATGGAGTTCCAAGAATATCATAAGACGGCAGATCCGAGTGATTTGCTGCGTGCTAAGAGGCCTGCTTCGGAGTCCGTGTTTCAGTTGGCCGGAGAAACCAAGCCAGTCCATGTTCACCCGACTGAACCCAATGCTGCTGCAAACCCATATCTCGTCGACACATGACAATAAATAGGAAGAAGCGCTCATCCAGTTCCTCCGTGAGAACTGGGACATCTTTGCATGGAAACCATCTGACATGCCAGGTGTACCCAGGGAGCTGGCTGAGCACCATTTGTGAGTCCATCCAAAAGTAAAACCCGTCAAAGAATACATCTGTCGATCCGCCATGGAGAAGAGAAAAGCCATTGGCGAAGAAGTGGCTCGGCTCCTGGCCGCTGTGTTTATCCACGAGATATACCACTCCGAGTGGCTCGCCAATGTTGGTATGGTTCCCAAGAAAGATAATTCACTTCGAATGTGTATTGACTTCAAACATATCAATCGGGCCTGCCCGGAAGATCATTTCCCTCTACCCCGCATCGACCAGATTGTCGACTCAACTGCGGGATGTGAGCGACTGTCCTTTTTGGATGCTTATTTCTGGTATCATCAGATCTGATTGTATGGACCCGATGAGATAAAAACGGCTTTCATCACCCCATTCGGGTGCTTTTGCTATGTTACTATGACTTTCAGCCTCAAGAATGCTGGGGCCACATTCATGCGCACGATTCAGAAGTGCCTCTTACTCAAATCAGTCAGAATGTGGAAGCATATATGGATGACATAGTGGTTGATACGTCTTCGTCGTATCTACTTTTCCAAACACTTTTGCCCTTGTTTTGGACTCTAACTTGTATGATTCGAATGGAACTAACCCGGACTGACGCTGTTTTCAGTAGAATTGCCATGATGTTGTTTTATGTGCAGAAAATAAAAGTTCTCAGAACGACCTGAAACTCCACGGAATATCTTAGAATAAATAATAAAAAATCCTCTCCAAAGATGAAGACCAGGGGGCCCACACCCTGTCCACGAGGGTGGGGGGCGCCCCTCTGGGCGCGCCCCCTACCTCGTGGGCCCCCTGGTGTCCCTCCGACGCCAACTCCAACTCCATATATTGGCTTTCGGGGAGAAAAAAATCAGAGAGAAGAAATCATCGCGTTTTATGATACGGAGCCGCCTCCAAGCCCTAATCTCTCTCGGGAGGGCTGATCTGGAGTCCGTTCGGGGCACCTGAGAGGGGGATTCATCGTCGTCGTCATCATCAACCATCCTCCATCACCAATTTCATGATGCTCACCACCGTGTGTGAGTAATTCCATCGTAGGCTTGCTGGACGGTGATGGGTTGGATGAGATTTATCATGTAATCGAGTTAGTTTTATTAGGGTTTGATCCCTAGTATCCACTATGTTCTGAGATTGATGTTGCTATGACTTTGCTATGCTTAATGCTTGTCACTAGGGCGCGAGTGCCATGATTTCAGATCTGAACCTATTATGTTTTCATGAATATATGTGAGTTCTTGATCCTATCTTGCAAGTCTATAGTCACCTACTATGTGTTATGATCCGGCAACCCTGAAGTGAAAATAATCGGAACCACTCCCGGTGATGACCATAGTTTGAGGAGTTCATGTATTCACTATGTGCTAATGCTTTGTTCTGGTTCTCTATTAAAAGGAGGCCTTAATATCCCTTAGTTTCCATTAGGACCCCGCTGCCACGGGAGGGTAGGACAAAAGATGTCATGCAAGTTCTTTTCCATAAGCACGTATGACTATATTCGGAATACATGCCTACATTACATTGATGAATTGGAGCTAGTTCTGTGTCACCCTATGTTATGACTGTTACATGACGAACCACATCCGGCATAATTATCCATCACTGATCCGGTGCCTACGAGCTTTCCATATACTAGTTTTCGCTTATTTACTTTTCCGTTGCTACTGTTACAATCACTACAAAATACCAAAAACATTACTTTTGCTGTGTTTACTTTTGTTACCGTTACCACCACTATCATATTACTTTTGCTACTAAACACTTTGCTGCAGATACTAAGTTTCCAAGTGTGGTTGAATTGACAACTCAGCTGCTAATACTTGAGAATATTCTTTGGCTCCCCTTATGTCGAATTAATAAATTTGGGTGAATACTCTACCCTCGAAAACTATTGCGATCCCCTATACTTGTGGGTTATCAAGACATTTTTCTGGCGCCGTTGCCGGGGAGCATAGCTCTATTCTTTGAGTCACTTGGGATTTATATCTGCTGGACATTATGAAGAACTTGAAAGACGACCGAACTACTATTTTGCCCTCAACTACGAGGGGAGGTAAGGAACTGCCATCTAGCATTTCACTAGATTCTCCTTCTGTTATAAGTTAGCTAGCGACACCTAAGCCTGCTACTGCTATGAATTCTGATATGTCGCATGTTATTGATGATGCCACTTCTGCTATGCATGATACTTATGATGAAACTACTTCTATGCTTGATACTATTGTGCCCCTTGGTGAATTTCTTGATGAGCAAATTGCTAGGTCTATAGAAAGAGAAATTATTGAACCTGAATACGATGATGATAGTGATGATCAGAATATGCCTGCTATTCCTGAGGGTTATCTTTTTGATGTGGAATCTTCTGCAGCTATTTTTGCTTGCCAGGATAGATATGAACTTAAGAGGTTGCTAGTTAAATGGAGTAAATGATCTCTTAGAGATAGAATGAGACCCGACCCTGCTTTTGCTACTTCACCTATCTGTGTTCCCGATAAGGATTATTATGATTTTTCTGTTGATCCAGATATAATTACTTTGGTTGAATCTGATCCTTTTTATGGTTATGAATCTGAAACTGTCGTGGCACATCTTACTAAGTTAAATGATATAGCTGCCCTGTTTACTAATAATGAGAGATCGCGCTACCTTTATTTACTCAAAATATTTCCTTTCTCATTAAAGGGTGATGCTAAGATATGGTTTAATTCTCTTGATCCTGGTTGTGTGCAAAGTCCCCAGGATATGATTTATTACTTCTCTGCTAAATATTTCCCTGCTAATAAGAAACAAGCTGCCTTGAGGGAAATATACAACTTCGTGCAAATTAAAGAAGAGAGTCTCCCACAAGCCTTGGGGAGGCTTCTCAAGTTACTTAATGCTTTGCCTGATCATCCTATTAAGAAACCTGAAATACTTGATATCTTTTATAATGGACTAACCGATGCTTCCAGAGATTACCTGGATAGTTGTGTTGGTTCTCTTTTCAAGGAAAGAACACCGGATGAAGCTGAAATTCTATTGAACAATATGTTGACAAATGCAAATAATTGGGCACCTCCCGAGCCAGCTCCTAAGCCAATTACTGAGCCTATTCCTAAACCAACTCCGAAGAAAAGAGATGTTCTATTTCTCAGTCCCGAAGATATGCAAGAGGCAAAGAAATCTATGAAAGAAAAAGGTATTAAAGCTGAAGATGTTAAGAATTTACCTCCTATTGAAGAAATACATGGCCTTAATTTACCGCCTGTTGAAGAAGTATATGATCTCAACTACTTATTTATTGAAGAACCTCCCAATATCCTGACACAGGTAGTAAAGGTAAATTCTCTCTATAGATATGATAAAGCTGAAGTCCCTCCTACTAAAATTGCTAGTCAGTGCTTGGATGAGTTTGATAACTTTATGTTTAAGCAAGATGACTTTAATGCTTATTTTGGTAGACAATTAAAACTGAATACCTTTATGATTAAACGCTTGGGAGATTATATGGCTGATATTCGAGGTGAACTTAAACTTGTTAGCAAACATGCTTCTATGGTTACCACTCAAGTAGAACAAGTACTTAAATCTCAAAAGGAAGTGCTTGATGAAATGAATAGTAAGAAAAATGATTATGCTGTTAAAGTGGCTACTAGAACTGGTAAAATGACTCAGGAACCTTTGTATCCTGAAGGCCACCCTAAGAGAATCGAGCAAGATTCTCAGAGAAATAATATTGATGTACCTAGTTCTTCTAAGAGGAAGAAAAAGAAAAATGATAGGACTTTGCAAACTTCTAGTGAACCTATTGCTGAACCACCTGAGAATCCAAATGATATTTCCATGTCTGATGCTGAAACACAATCTGGTAATGAACATGAACCTAGTTATAATGTTAATGATAATGTTCATGATGATGCTCAACCTAGTAATGATAATGATGTAGAAGTTGAACCTGCTGTTGATCTTGATAACCCACAATCAAGGAATCAACGTTATGATAAAATAGACTTTGTTGCTAGGAAACATGGTAAAGAAAGGGAACCATGGGTTCAGAAACCCATGCCGTTTCCTCCAAAACCATCCAAGAAAAAGGATGATGAGGATTTTGAGCGCTTTGCTGAAATGATTAGACCTATCTTTTTGCGTATGCGATTAACTGATGTGCTCAAAACAAATCCTTATGCTAAGTATATGAAGGATATCATTACTAATAAAAGAAAGATACCGGAAGCTGAAATTTCCACCATGCTTGCTAACTATACTTTTAAGGGTGGTATACCAAAGAAACTTGGAGATCCGAGAGTACCTACTATACCATGATCCATTAAGAGAAATTATGTTAAAACTGCTTTATGTGATCTTGGAGCCAGTGTTAGTGTTATGCCTCTCTCTTTATATCGTAGACTTGACTTGAATAAGTTGACACCTACTGAAATATCCTTGCAAATGGCTGATAAATCAACTGCTATACCTATCGGAATTTGTGAGGATGTGCCTGTTGTGATTGCAAACGTCACTATTTTAACGGACTTTGTTATTCTTGATATTCCCGAGGATGATAGTATGTCTAATATTGTTGGAAGACCTTTCCTTAATACTGCAGGGGCTGTTATTGATTGCAACAAAGGCAATGTCACTTTTCATGTTAATGGTAATGAGCACACGATACACTTTCCGAGGAAACAACCTCAAGTTTATAGTATCAACTCTATTGGGAAAATTCCATCAATTATATTTGGAGGTTTTGAATTTCCTCTCCCTACTGTCAAGAAAAAGTATGATATTATTATTGTTGGGGATTTTCATATCCCCGTTGAGGTAACTTAGTGCTATTCGAAATTTCTCCGGTACCGTGATTATTCGGAATGAGTTTGTTAACAAGACTTGATCAACCTTGTTAGTGGGTTCATTTTGATGATCATGAGATGAATGAAACTAGAAGCACAACCTTATGTACCCTCTTTATATTTTCTGTTATTTAGTAGAAATAAAGTAAAATAGTATTTTTTCTGTCTGTCTCCTGACTTATCCGTGCAATATAAAAATACCCCGAAAATAGAAGTCCTCAGAATGCCATGCCAATTTACTATGATTTTTCGGGAATATTTGAGAATTTACTGTGCAAAAATCACCACGGGGGGAGCAGCCACCTGGTCACGAGGGTGGAGGGCGCGCACTACCCCCCTGGGCGCGCCCCCCTACCTCCTGGGCCCACGGTGGCCCTCCTCCACTTATGCATGCACCCATCTTCTTCCTCTGCCTCACGCAAACACAAAAAACCAACTCAAGCACGAGTTTCAGTCCCTGTTGCTGTGATTTTTGATCTCCTTGCTCAAAGCATCTCTCAGAAAACTGCTTGGTTTGATTGTTCCTTGGTATGTGACTCCTCCGTTGGTCCAATTAGCTTTTGTTCTAGTGCTTTATTCATTGCAAACTTGTGCTGCATAGGTGACCATGTTCTTGAGCTTGCATGTCAAATTTATATGGTTCCAAGTAGTTCCAATGCTTTATACGGGCTCTAGGCACTTGTAGGAGTTGTTGCTATCAATTTTATTGAAGTTGGTTCACTTTTATTTGAAGTTACTAAAAATTTCAGATTGTTTCAGAAAATAATGAAGAGACTTTTGAGGGGCTTGTTGAGCCGAAGCTCGAAGGGAAAACAAAAGGAAGAAGAGCAGAAGCCCAAATTTAATTTGCCTCGCACCGCGGAGGTCCGGCCATGTGAATGGCCTTCCGATGACTTCTTGAGGAGAGCTGGGATTTATGAAGATTTCTATTTATTAATTGAGAATGCTGGCCTCACTGACTTCCTCCGTAAACCGCTTGTCGGTGTCAAAAAACCGGCGGATCTCGGGGTAGTGTCGGTGTCAAAACCGGCGGATCTCGGGTAGGGGTCCCGAACTGTGCGTCTAGGCGGATGGTAACAGGAGACGAGGGACACGATGTTTTTACCCAGGTTCGGGCCCTCTTGATGGAGGTAAAACCCTACGTCCTGCTTGATTAATATTGATGATGTGGGTTACAAGAGTAGATCTACCACGAGATCAAGGAGGCTAAACCCTAGAAGCTAGCCTATGGTATGATTGTTGTTCGTCCTATGGACTAAAGCCATCCGGTTTATATAGACACCGGAGAGGGCTAGGGTTACACAGAGTCGGTTACAAAGGTAGGAGATCTACATATCCGTATCGCCAAGCTTGCCTTCCACGCCAAGGAAAGTCCCATCCGGACACGGGACGAAGTCTTCAATCTTGTATCTTCATAGTCTTGGAGTCCGGCCGATGATGATAGTTCGGCTATCCGGACACCCCCTAGTCCGGGACTCCCTCAGTAGCCCCTGAACCAGGCTTCAATGACGACGAGTCCAGCGCGCATATTGTCTTCGGCATTGCAAGGCGGGTTCTTCCTCCGAATAATTTATAGAAGATTGTGAACACCAGGATAGTGTCCGGCTCTGCAAAAATAATTTCCACATACCACCGTAGAGAGAATAATATTACACAAGATCAATCTGCTGACGTATTCTGTGGCGTGACGTCACACCACTTCCAAGCCTTTACTCGAATTGTTTTTATTGTTCCACCTCAGCGCGTTTAGCGAGGCGGTTCCATTGGCACGTCTTGTCGAAGCAGAGATCATGTTCCCCTTATTCTGGGATTCCCATCAATACGGATGTGGGTAACCCAACCGCGCCATTGATTGTGACGCTTGGGAGATAAGCGAGTTTTACCAGGCCGATGGGGACGCGTGTTTCTGTCCGCCCATATAAGGGGATAAAGATCCAACCCTTTTACCTACGCCTTCTTCCTCCTTGGCTTATCCATCTCTGCGAACTCGAGCTCCAGCGCCCAAGCCCGCACATCTCACCTCAACCTTCTCCAAATATGTCCGGAGCGGGAGGCAAGTGGATGGCCTCCTCCGTCACGGAGGGGCATATCCAGAAGCTGCGCAGCGCCGGATACTTGTCCAGCGACATCGCGCATCGGCTCCCCAAAGAGGGAGAACTCATCCCCACCCCCAGGCCCCATGAGAGGGTAGTATTCCTTCCCCATTTCCTCCGCGGACTGGGCTTCCCACTTCATCCCTTTGTCCGGGGGCTCATGTTCTACTACGGCCTAGATTTCCATGATCTGGCCCCGAATTTTATTCTCAACATCTCGGCGTTTATCGTCGTGTGCGAGGCCTTCCTCTGCATCCAGCCCCACTTCGGCTTGTGGCTCAAGACCTTCAGTGTCAAGCCGAAGGTTGTGAAGGGCAGCCAAGCGGAGTGCGGAGGCGCCATGGTGGGCAGGATGTCCCACGTTACGTGGCTGGAGGGCACCTTTGTGGAAACCATCAAGGGGTGGCAATCGGGGTGGTTCTACATCACCGAGCCGCGTGATCCCGAATGGGCAGCGGCCCCCGAATTCAGATCCGGCATCCCCACACGGCTCACCTCCTGGAAAGAGAGCGGCCGGATTTGGGGGATTCGGAGGAGCTGACCGGACTCCAAGCCTGCGTCCAAAAGCTGGTGGACAAGAAGCTCAAGCTTGTCAACGTAGTCCAGGTCATGCTCATCCGCCAGATTCTCCCGTGCCAACGACGGGGCTTCAATATGTGGGAGTTCGATCCGGCGCAGCACCAGACTTTGAATGGGCTCTTCGACACTACGTACGAAGAGGTCTGGAAGGTGCTGTTCAAGGGCGCCGAGGCTCCCGCATCCGCTACCGAAGATCGCGGATTCAGCTCGCAGCGTCCAGCTGACGAGGTAAGTGATATTGTCCTTTACGGGACGCTTGTTATTCATAGTTTGACTCTATGCGGGATCTAAACTCCCTTTCCTTTGACAGGACTGGCTGAAGAAGGCCGCACAGGCTATCTGTCCGGCCCCATTGCCAGAGGACCCAGCTGACGCCCGCCTAACGGGGCTGCTGGCTCCGGCACCCCACGTGGTGCCGGAGAAGAAGGCCAAGAAGAAGGCCACGGGGACTCGGAAGAGTTCCCGTTTTCAGGTGCTATCGGACGATGAATCCGAGGCCGACTCCTCCCACCAAGGCGAGGAGGAGAAGAAGAAAGCCTCTCCCCCAGCGGGGGGAGGGAAGAAAAGGAAGGCCTCCCCAACAAGGGAGGCCGAAGGGTCCAAGAGGGGAAAAACTCTTCCCCCGGACTGTTCCGCCAACGCCAGTGACGACGACGAGGACTGGCCTCCAAGGGCCAAGCCTCTGGCGAGATCGTAAGTATCCGGACTCCCGAATAACTTCAAGGTTTTCGTTTTCCGCCACATTATGTCTTTCTAATGCCGCATACAACCCTGCAGTCCGCCTAAGGATGATCTCCCCACTTCGTCGAGCGGGTCCTTAGGGGCGTCGGATATGGATTCTCTTCCGACTGCCTCCACCCCCCGTGATGCGGACGATGCCGAGGTGGGATCCCAGGAAGGGACCCACCAGGAGGAGAGGGCCCCGGAGGTGTCGCAGGACAACCTCCCGGACTTTGCACCGGACTCAGCCCCGGAACCCATAGTGGCTCCGGAGTCCGGCGGGCGACCCCTTCGTAAGAAGGGCAAGACCGCGACGCCGGCTGCCTCCGTCCAACCGGAGGTGCCGGATAATTTGCTGGAGGCGCTCAACGGCGCCTCCATCGAAGAGGAACACCGCACTGTTATGAGTGCGGTGATTCAGAAGGTTCAGCTCGCCAAGAGCGGGCTGACCGAAGCCTGCAGCAGCCTTCTAACAGGCTTTGAGGTAAGAATTTCAATATATGTAAAATGGTACCGCATAGACAGTAGCCCCTGATGCTCGGTTCGGTGTTCGGAAAGAAAAGCCGGACTGAGGATCTTTAGAAAGATAAACGCAGGAGTCATGAAAATATGTCAATATGGGATTGCAGGCTGTGCTGCTGACCTCTGCCGCACTGACTGCGGAGGTCAAAACTTTGAAGGAAAACCTCGAGCGGTCCGAGAACGAGCTCGGCCATGCCAAGAAGCAGCTCGAGGAAAAAGAAGGTGAGTAATACCTTATGAAAATTGTACCTTACAGAAAAGGATTTGGTTGCAAGAAAAATGACAAGGATAACTGGGGTATTGCAGGGGCCACTAACGAGGTGGCGACCCTGAAGGAGGCGGTGGCCGCGGCCGAACGCAATGCGGCTGCGGAGCGCACCGAGCGAGAGAAACAGGAGGCGCGGGTGGCGGAGGTACAGCAAGAGCTCCAGGATCTCGTGAAGAAACACGAGAGCCTGGAGCGTGACTCGAAGACTCGAGAGTCTGAGCTTGCAACGGCTCTTGAGAGTGCCAAAGCCGCTAAGGCCGAAGCCTACAAGGCCCTCCAGGAGATAGAGGCGGTGAAGAAAATAGCAGCGGGTAAGGCATTTTTCATGCAAAGTAAGCATGTGAGTGTTAATTACCTGTCGCTTACCCGAATTCGGAGCTCTCCAGGAGCGTTCGCAGATCTTCCCCGCAGCGTGTCCGATGCTGCCGCATTCTACCGGGCCGAGGAGGGGAGCTCAACGGAGAAGGTCTTCTGGTCTCAGTATGCTGAGGCCGGACATCCGGTGCCCCTTAGCGACCAGCTGAAGCAGCTGGTCGAGCTCCACAAGGCGGCCGAACAGGCCATGAAGGGCCTCATAGTTCGGCTGTGGCCTAAGGAGGCTATGCCTGGGAGCTACTTCGGCCTGGTGCGGCGGCTGGTGGACGCGTGCCCGTGGGTTGAAGTTATCAAGCACTCCGCCTGTATCGAGGGTGCGCGTCGGGCCCTTGCCCGCGCAAAGGTGCACTGGGGCAAGATGGATGCCCAGAAGCTTGTGACGGACCCCCCACCAGAGGGCAAGGAGCATCGCACGCCCGAGATGTATTATAGGAGTGTGCTGAAGGGCGCCCGCATTATTGCGGGTGAGTGCTCCAAAGATGTAATATTTGAGTAGACTCGCATTTTGTTATCCTGTGCGCTGAAAACTTGGTTCATATGCGCTAAGCAACGCTTGTTAATTTAAAATATTACCTTCTGTGCGGCTGTTTATCAAATCTGAGAGATGGCAAGTCGTCGGCTTCAGCCCCCATGCCACGAGTGCTGGGGTGTTCGGGATAAACTCGAGCGCTCTTGTTCCCATTTTTGGGTCCATCTAGGGAGGCGCTCAACACAACGAACAAGGCAACCGGACTTATAATGCTTGAACACTCTCACTTAGCCATAGAATTCTATAATTTTAAATTTCGGCGAAGCCCCTAGTTTTCGGAAGGCCGAATTTGGGGCGCTATCCACGCCTTGGCCGGACAGAATCCGGCTCCTCGCTCGAAGCGGCATAAGTCTTTAGGGACTCGCAAAGAACCTCTCGAACAGCGACCAGCTCTCGCCTCATCATGACGGTCAGTTTTAGCTTTCTCCACTGAGGCGTTAACCCAGCTCAACTGGGGCGCAATCGCAGTGGTTCTCCCAGTGCTACCTTAGCCGATAAAACGGAACGTAAGGTACCAAAACATGGGAGCCGGGCAAACCCAACTATTGACCCAAGAACATGATTCGGAGCCGATGCATATAATGCTATAAGTTCGGGGTGCCGCACTTGTGAAAGTGTTCGGACTTATCACACCATAACGCGGGAAACATAAGCCCCTGGTGTATTTAGCCGTACCAAAACGTACGGATGCAACATGTCATAGATGAACATATGTGTAAGAAAGAAATGCAATTAGAAGCAAAAATGTGCTGCATTGCTTTATTCAAATAAAAACTGCTGTAAGTGCAGGACGATACAAGTGGTGCGGTAAGCAAGGGATGGGACTGTTTAACATGTCCCCCTCCAGGGGTAGGCTACGGAATAATGCATAAAACAGATTTAATGCTCATAATGGAGACCACCTGGATTTTCGTTGTAGCCTTTCTCCTTCCCTGGCTGTTGTATCGTGGGTTCGGCATGTCTGCTGCCGGACAGGGCCTCTGACGAACGGAGTCCTGTAGGTAAAAAATAAAAGGAAAAGAAAAAGAAACGACACACTTAAGAGCCCCTGGTGCGGTTGAGCCGCAGTTTGGGCTTATCGTGGTCGAGCCCCTTGCCCCATGCCCATGGTATCTTCAGAGCGTAATGGAGTACGCGAAGGGTCTGTCTTAATGTTTTACAGGGGCTGGGGTTGGGGCCGCACTGCTACGCGTGCTCGGAACGTGCCAGGTGGTCGTGTTGTAGGTTACTCCGGGCACGCTTAGCTGTGTCCGGCCGCTTGGCAGCCGGACTCGAGAATTGCCTTAAAAGGCTGCTTTGTACTTCTGCCGCGAGAGCCGCTGTATGTTCCTCCGTTCGGAGGGAGCGTTCAGTGTTTCCGTTGACCGTGATGACTCCTCTAGGGCCTGGCATCTTGAGCTTGAGGTATGCGTAGTGCGGCACCGCGTTGAACTTTGCGAACGCGGTACGTCCGAGCAAGGCATGATAGCCGCTGCGGAACGGGACTATGTCGAAGATTAACTCCTCGCTTCGGAAGTTATCCGGGGATCCGAAGACCACTTCCAGTGTAACTGAGCCTGTACAATTGGCTTCTACACCTGGTATGACGCCTTTAAAGGTCGTCTTGGTAGGTTTAATCCTTGAGGGGTCTATGCCCATTTTGCGCACCGTGTCCTGATAAAGCAGGTTTAGGCTGCTACCGCCGTCCATCAGGACTCTGGTGAGATGAAATCCATCGACGATTGGGTCTAGAACCAATGCGGCGAACCCACCATGGCGAATGCTGGTGGGGTGGTCCCTTCGGTCAAAGGTGATCGGGCAAGAGGACCATGGATTGAACTTCGGGGCAACTGGCTCCATCGCGTATACATCCCTGAGTGCACGCTTCCGCTCCCTTTTGGGTATGTGCGTGGCATATATCATGTTCACCGTCCGCACCTGTGGGGGGAAACCCTTCTGTCCTCTATTGTTCGGCGGTCGGGTCTCTTCCTCGTCGTCGCTATGTAGCCCCTTGTCGCTGTTTTCGGCAATTAACTTGCCTGCCTGCTTGAACACCCAACAGTCCCTATTGGTGTGGTTAGCTGGCTTTTCAGGGGTGCCATGTATCTGGCACAAGCGGTCGAGAATTCGGTCCAAATTGGACGGACCCTGAGTTGTTCTTTTGAATGGCTTTTTCCGTTGACCGGGTTTAGAGCCTCTGAATCCGGCATTGACTGCCGTATCCTCACTGTTATCGCCGTTAATGCGGCGTTTGTTTTTGTTGCGACGCGACCTGCCACTACGGTCCTTGATATCCGGACTGCCAGAATTTTTGTTGAGGTTGTTGCTGCGTGCTAGCCAGCTGTCCTCACCCGCACAGAAGCGGGTCATGAGTGATGTAAGGGCTGCCATGGATTTCGGCTTTTCCTGTCCCAGGTGCCGGGCAAGCCACTCGTCGCGGATGTTATGCTTGAAGGCCGCGAGGGCCTCGGCATCCGGACAGTCGACGATTTGGTTTTTCTTGGTTAAGAACCGTGTCCAGAATTGTCTGGCCGATTCGTCTGGCTGCTGAATTATGTGGCTTAGGTCATCTGCATCTGGTGGTCGCACGTACGTGCCTTGGAAGTTATCGAGGAATGCGGCTTCCAGGTCCTCCCAACTCCCGATTGACTCTGCTGGCAAGCTGTTAAGCCAGTGCCGGGCTGGTCCTTTAAGTTTGAGTGGGAGATATTTGATGGCGTGGAGATCGTCTCCGCGGGCCATGTGGATGTGGAGGAGATAGTCCTCGATCCAGACCGCGGGGTCTGTTGTGCCATCATAAGATTCAATATTGACGGGTTTAAACCCTTCTGGGATTTGATGATCCATTACCTCATCTGTGAAGCACAGTGGGTGTGCGGCGCCTCTATACTGGGCGATATCGCGACGGAGCTCAAAAGAGCTTTGTCTGTTGTGTTCGGCCCGGCCGGACTTACTGTGTCCGGGGTGACGGTGATCGTCACGTATCGTGGGGCGCCCACGTGATCCATAGATCGATCTTGATTGTCTTGCCTTATCCTCCAATATGTCTCGCAGGTCCGGAGTGTTCCCCTGTGGCCTTGTGCTTTTCGAGCGATGCCGGGGTACGGGTCTAGTGAAGGGCCTTGAGGCCTCTCTGTCGCGACCACGGGGTGGTCGATCAGCCGTATTGTCTCCTGGTGAAGCGGGATCATATGCCTCCACCTCTAATCGGGGGAGCAGCTTACGTTTGGGGTAGCTTTTGGAGGGGCGTTCGAGTTCATGCTCTTCGGCCGCGAGGACTTCGGTCCATCTGTCGGCTAGCAGATCTTGATCAGCTCTAAGCTGCTGCTGCTTTTTCTTGAGGCTGTTTGCCGTGGCCATAAGCCTGTGTTTGAAACGCTCCTGTTCGACGGGATCCTCAGGCACGACGAATTCGTCGTCGTCGAGGCTTGCCTCGTCTCCGGAGGGAGGCATATAGTCCTCTACCTCTTCTTCGGCCGCTCTCTCATGAGGGCTGGTGTCCCCCTCCTCCTGTGCTGGATCTTGCTGGAGTGGGTTGTCTTCGGCGCTATCCGGTGTATTATTGTCTCCGGTGCCGGAATCCTCATTCTTGCTATGGCGGGATTTAGAGCGGCGCCGCTGACGCCGGCGCTTGGGCTGTTTCTTGGAGGGGTCATCCTCCGCTATTCCTTCGCCGTTCCCATCCTTTGGGATATCCACCATGTATATGTCGTATGAAGAGGTGGCTTTCAGTGCCTAGTGGGCGCTGGTTCTTGGTCGTCTCCGGCATCGTCGTCCATACCGTCGATGTCCTCAGAGTTGTAATCTAGCATGTCGGTTAGATCGTCGACAGTGGCTACCAAGTGGGTGGTGGGTGGGCTCTGAATTTCTTCATCGTCCGCATCTCAACCGTCCTGGCCGTAGTCCGGCCAGGCCTCTCCTGATAACGAGAGGTACTTTAGCGAACTCAAGATGTCGCCAAAAGGTGAGTGTTGAAAGATGTCCGCCACGGTGAACTCCATGATCGGCGCCCAATCGGATTCGACTGGAGGGGGCGCGGGAGGTTTGGAGTCCGGCAAGGAGTCCGACACCTCGGAGTCACGAGCTTCATGGGGGACAAGATCGGCGTTCAGCTCTATCGCCGTAGAGGTTGCAGCCCCCGTGGTGCTGTCTAGGCATCCATCCTCGATCTGCGGAGCTGGCTCCGAATTGAAGATCATAGTGGTCTCGAGTGCGGCCTCCAGGGTACTGTCCGGCAGCAGAGCTAAATCATGCCCGACGTGATAGTTCGGCACGCTCGGCTTTGGCTTGAATCCGTCGAAGATCAAGTCCCCGCGGATGTCAGCCGTGAAGTCCAAACTTCCAAATCTGACCTGACGGCTCGGGGCGTAACTTTCGATCTGCTCTAGATGGCCAAGCGAATTGGCCCGCAGTGCGAAGCCGCCGAATACAAAAATCTGTCCGGGGAGGAAGGTCTCACCCTGGACTGCATCGTCGTTGATGATCGAAGAAGCCATCGAGCCTATCGGTGACGACACAGAGGAACTCTCAATGAAAGCACCAATGTCGGTGTCAAAACCGGCGGATCTCGGGTAGGGGGTCCGGAACTGTGCGTCTAGGCGTATGGTAACAGGAGACGAGGGACACGATGTTTTTACCCAAGTTCGGGCCCTCTTGATGGAGGTAAAACCCTACGTCCTGCTTCATTAATATTGATGATGTGGGTTACAAGAGTAGATCTACCACGAGATCAAGGAGGCTAAACCCTAGAAGCTAGCCTATGGTATGATTGTTGTTCGTCCTATGGACTAAAGCCATCCGGTTTATATAGACACTGGAGAGGGCTAGGGTTACACAAAGTCGGTTACAAAGGTAAGAGATCTACATATCCGTATCGCCAAGCTTGCCTTCCATGCCAAGGAAAGTCCCATCCGGACACGGGACGAAGTCTTCAATCTTGTATCTTCATAGTCTTGGAGTCCGGCCCATGATGATAGTTCAGCTATCCGGACACCCCCTAGTCCGGGACTCCCTCACCCTTTGAGGGCACCTTGGATGAACCACACCGTAACGAAGTAGAAGCTTTTATTAACACTATCACGGTGGGAGAAACCAGGAAGGTTTCTGATGCAAGAATCACTAGCATACATTTTCCTGTTTTACGCTACTTTGCCTTATTTGCTAGTCGTTGCTTGATTGGTCGCGGGAACTGTGGAAACCTTAGTGTTCCTGATGTTATCATTTTGTTCCATGGTTTATACCGCAATAACTCTGTTAGTATGGGTGGAATTGTTGCTAGACGGTTAAGTCTGAACCGTACTAAGGGCCCCGTCTTTGGAGGCATTTATGCTTCACGCCTAGTTGAATATTTTGAAATACCTATTAGGCATGAGGAGAAAGAGGAAACATCACTGCCCCGTGCTTATTTAGATTATAGGAGTATGCTAGCGCGTGACTTTCTTGTTAAGAGTCGTGAAGGGGAACTCAAATATAAATTGTACTTTGATAAACATCACCCTGAGACTATTACTTTGCATGCTCCCTCTTTGTTTAACTTATCTGCAGGTCCTCACATCGTTCTGTGGTCGGCTGTTCAAGCCTATAGGATTCCTGCACCAGCCCCGGAACCGGAGCCACAAGATGAGCCTCCACGATTATCTGTTTATTCTTGGGATCTAGAGGAGGTTGCCAGCCAGTGGCAGCCGGAGCCTTCCGCGTCACAGTATGACCCCAGCTACACCTACGGGTATCCGCCAGGCTATCCCTGGCAATAGACCAACTTAGGCCAAAAGCCTAAGCTTGGGGGAGTATGTATTTCCCACCGACATTACATTTATGTTCACACACACTCATTGCTAGATGTCGGTGCTCATACTCTTTCACTGTAATATCCATGCTAGTTTATTTTTTTCTTTTTCCTACTTTCTTCTTGTGTGTTAATAAGCCTTAAGAAAAACAAAAAAATTAGTAGTAGTTTATTTCTTTGCTGTAGTAATTAAAAAGGAAAAACCCAAAAATATTTCCCGTTCTTCTTTTGTTTGTTGGGAGCTTTCCCGTGTAAATAGTTTTTATTTCTTTTCTTTTCTTTTCTTTGGGGGTCAGTAGGAGACGACCATGATTAAATTGTTGAAGTGGCTCTTACATGCATGATTGTTTATTTAACTTAGAGCCCATATTACTTGTCTTCTCCTATTTATTGAATACTTGCAGATTCCAGCTTAGTCCAATGCACGTACACTCTCATTATTATTCACATCGTTCGGTCATGCAAGTGAAAGGCAATAATGATGGTATACGATGGACTTATTGGGATGAGAAAAGCCGGTATGAACTTGACCTCTCTTGTTTTTGTAAATATGATGATTCATCATTCCTGAGTTAGCTATTATGAAGTAAACATATTTGTAATGACATTTAGAGATTATAGTTGCTCGTGCCATGCTTGATTAGCTATGAGTTATAATGGTTTACCTTGCGTGCCAACATGCTATTAGAATGATTATTATGTGGTATGATGGGATGGTATCCTCCTTTAAATGAATTGAGTGACTCGACTTGGCACATGTTCACACATGTAGTTGAATCAAATAAACATAGCCTTCATGATATTTGTGTTCATGGTAGATTATATCCTACTCATGCTTGTATTCGGTGTAAATTAATTTTAATGCATGTTTACGACTGTTGTCGCTCTCTCAGTTGGTCGCTTCCCAGTCTTTTGCTAGCCTTCACCTGTACTAAGCGGGAATACTGCTTGTGCATCCAAACTCCTTAAACCCCAAAGTTGTTCCATATGAGTCCACTATACATTCCTATATGCGGTATCTACCTGCCGTTCCAAGTAAATTTGTATGTGCCAAACTCCAAACCTTCAAATGAAATTCTGTTTTGTATGCTCGAGCAGCTCATGTCTCAACTAGGGCTGCCCTTATCTTCCATGTTAGGCGGTTATTCTCAAGAGGAGTGGACTCTTCTCCTCATTCACGAGAAAATGGCTGGTCCCTGGGATGCCCAGTCCCATGCTTTATGCAAACTAAATCAAAATAATCGCAAACAAAACTCCCCCTGGGACCCGTTGAATGTTGGAGGCACTCGTTGTTTCGAGCAAGCCATGGATTGATGCTTGTGGAGGAGGGGGAGTATAAACTTTACCATTCTGTTTGGGAACTGCCTATAATTTGTTTAGCATGGAAGATATCGTCATCTCATAGTTGTTGCGTTGACAGCAAAAGTATGCCGCTCAAAATGTTATTCAATCTCTATTTTAAAACCGAGCTCTGGCACCTCTACAAATTCCTGCTTCCCTCTGCGAAGGGCCTATCTATTTACTTTTATGTTGAGTCATCATCCTTCTTATTAAAAAGCACCCGCTGGAGAGCACACTGTCATTTGCATTCATTATTATTGGTTTATATTGGGTATGACTTGAATGGATCTCTTTTACCATGAATTACAATGTTTAGTCAGTCCTTGATCTTTAAAGGTGCTCTGCATTTATGTTTTGCGGTCTCAGAAAGGGCTAGCGAGATACCATTTTGTTATATAATGTTATGATTATTTTGAGAAAGTGTTGTCATCCAAGTTTTATTATTATAGCTCGCTAGCTGATTATGTTATTGATATGAGTAATTGTGAGACCTTTGTGTTATTGTTAGTATGGTTAGTTCATAATATTTGCTGAAACTTGAATGCTGGCTTTTCATGTTAAAACAACAAGAGCAAACAGAGATTGTAAAAGTTTTTCTTTTTCTCTTTCAGTTTGTCAACTGAATTGCTTGAGGACAAGCAAGGGTTTAAGCTTGGGGGAGTTGTTACGTCTCCGTCGTATCTACTTTTCCAAACACTTTTGCCCTTGTTTTGGACTCTAACTTGTATGATTTGAATGGAACTAACTCGGACTGAAGCTGTTTTCAGCAGAATTGCCATGATGTTGTTTTATGTGCAGAAAATAAAAGTTCTCGGAACGACCTGAAACTCCACGGAATATCTTAGAATAAATAATAAAAAATCCTCGCCAAAGATGAAGACCATGGGGCCCACACCCTGTCCATGAGGGTGGGGGGCGCCCCCCCTGGGCGCGCCCCCTACCTCGTGGGCCCCCTGGTGGCCCTCCGACGCCAACTCCAACTCCATATATTGGCTTTCGGGGAGAAAAAAACCAGAGAGAAGAAATCATCGTGTTTTACGATACAGAGCCGCTGCCAAGCCCTAATCTCTCTCGGGAGGGCTGATCTGGAGTCCGTTCGGGGCACCGGAGAGGGGGATTCATCGCCGTCGTCATCATCAACCATCCTCCATCACCAATTTCATGATGCTCACCACCGTGCGTGAGTAATTCCATCGTAGGCTTGCTGGACGGTGATGGGTTGGATGAGATTTATCATGTAATCGAGTTAGTTTTATTAGGGTTCGATCCCTAGTATCCTCTATGTTCTGAGATTGATGTTGCTATGACTTTGCTATGCTTAATGCTTGTCACTAGGGCCCGAGTGCCATGATTTCAGATCTGAACCTATTATGTTTTCATGAATATATGTGAGTTCTTGATCCTATCTTGCAATTCTATAGTCACCTACTATGTGTTATGATCCGGCAACCCCAAAGTGACAATAATCGGAACCACTCCCGGTGATGACCATAGTTTGAGGAGTTCATGTATTCACTATGTGCTAATGCTTTGTTCCGGTTCTCTATTAAAAGGAGGCCTTAATATCCCTTAGTTTCCAATAGGACCCCGCTGCCACGGGAGGGTAGGACAAAAGATGTCATGCAAGTTCGTTTCCATAAGCACGTATGACTATATTCGGAATACATGCCTACATTACATTGATGAATTGGAGCTAGTTCTGTGTCACCCTATGTTATGACTGTTACATGATGAACCACATCCGGCATAATTATCCATCACTGATCCGGTGCCTACAAGCTTCCACATACTGGTTTTCGCTTATTTACTTTTCCGTTGCTACTGTTACAATCACTACAAAATACCAAAAACATTACTTTTGTTGTCTTTACTTTTGTTACCGTTACCACCACTCTAATATTACTTTGCTACGAAACAGTTTGCTGCAGATACTAAGTTTCCAAGTGTGGTTGAATTGACAACTCAGCTGCTAATACTTGACAATATTCTTTGGCTCCCCTTGTGTCGAATCAATAAATTTGGGTTGAATACTCTACCCTCGAAAACTGTTGCGATCCCCTATACTTGTGGGTTATCAGTGGTCAAGTCATGCAAAGGTTCCGACCTGCGGACTGACCTAGCTGAATCCTTTGCCAACCTGAGAAGGTATGATATCAAGCTTAACCCATCTAAGTGCACATTTGGAGTCCCAGGCGGAAAGTTACTCAGTTTCCTTGTTTCCGGACGAGGGATCGACGCAAACCCAGAGAAGATTGGGACAATCCTACGAATGAAGCACCCAGTGCACCTGCACGATGTTCAGAAGCTTACTGGTTGCTTGGCCGCTTTGAGCCGATTCATCTCATGCCTCGGTGAAAAGGCACTGCCTCTTTACCGACTGATGAAGAAGTCTGACAAATTCGAGTGGAGTGACGAAGCTGAAGAAGCGTTTAAAGAGCTCAAAGCCTTGCTTTCCACCCAGCCAGTGCTTGCTGCTCCGGTTAGCAAGGAGCCTCTGCTGCTTTACATTGCAGCCACAGGACAAGTTGTTAGCACAGTGCTCACGGTCGAGCGGGAAGAAGAAGGCAAGACCTTCAAAGTTCAGTGCCCCGTGTATTACATCTTAGAAGTCTTAACCCCATCCAAGCAGAGATATCCTCATTATCAGAAGCTTGTTTATGGGATTTACCTGACCATGAAGAAAGTTGCGCATTATTTCTATGATCATTCAATATCAGTCGTCAGTGACGCTCCATTGTCAGAGATCCTGCATAGCAGAGATGCAACTGGTCGAGTGGCAAAGTGGGCGATTGAACTTCTTCCTTTGGATATCAAATTTGAGGCAAAGAAGGCCACTAAATCTCAAGCAATTGCAGACTTCCTCGCAGAGTGGACTGAACAACAACAACCGATTCAAATTCAATCGGAACACTGGACCATGTTCTTTGATGGGTCCAAGATGTTGAATGGCTCTGGTGCAGGAGTGGTTTTAATGTCCCCACGAGGAGACAAGCTCAGTTATGTCCTTCAGATTCACTTTGACTCTTCAAACAATGAAGCAGAGTATGAAGCACTTTTATATGGGTTCTGTATGGCCATTTCACTCGGCATCCAACGCCTAATGGTTTATGGAGACTCAGATTTGGTGGTTAACCAAGTGATGAAGGAATGGAATGTCAGGAGTCCTGCAATGACAGGTTACTGCAACGCAGTAAGGAAGCTTGAAAAGAAGTTTGAGGGATTGGAGCTCCACCACATACCGCGAATCAAAAATCAAGCTGCTGATGATCTGGCAAAGTTAGGTTCCACTCGGAAGCCTATCCCAGCAATGTGTTCTTGGAACATCTCCATACCCCGCCAGTACAAGAAGATCCCATCAAGGAAGAGCCCCTGCAACCGATAAGTCCAACCGACCCGACTGAGGTAGAGATTCCAGGCGTGGTCGACCTGATCATGGAAGTTTTAGTGATCACTCCCTATTGGACGGTCCCATACATCGCGTACATTCTCAGAAAAGAGCTCCCATAAGACGAAGACGAGGCTCGCCAGATAGTCCGTCGATCCAAAGCTTTCACCGTGATAAAAGGGCAGCTTTACAGAGAGAGTGTCACATGAGTTGCACAATGTTGGATCACCCCAGAAGAAGGTCAGATGATCCTAAATGATATCCACTCTGGGACCTATGGTCATGATGCGTCCTCTCAGACCATCGTGGCCAAAGCATACCGAGCGGGGTTTTATTGGCCTCGAGCAAATGAGATGGCGAAGGATATAGTCGACAAGTGTGCAGGTTGCCAGTTTTACTCTAACATGTCTCACAAGCCCGCATCTGCCCTGAAGACTATTCCACTCATTTGGTCGTTTGCAGTTCGGGGATTGGATATGGTCGGACCCTTCAAAACCGGCGCGAGTGGCTTCACCCATTTGCTCGTAACAGTCAACAAGTTTACCAAGTGGATCGAAGCCAAGCCCATCAAGAACCTTGGAGCAGGCACTGCCGTCAGTTTCATCAGAGAATTCATATTCAGATATGGAGTTACTCACATCATCATCACGGATAACGGCTCTAACTTTGATTCTGACGAGTTTAAGGCGTTCTGTGCATCTCAAGGCACTCGGGTCGACTACGGGTTTGTCGTGCACCCGCAGTCGAATGGATAGGCTGAAAGGGTGAATGCTTTGATCCTTCAAGGGTTAAAGCCTCGACTGATGCATGACCTTAGGCATGCCACTGGGGCTTGGGTGACCGAATTACCATCAGTCCTATGGGGGCTGAGAACAACACCCAACCGGTTGACTGATCGAACCCCTTTCTTCCTGGTGTACGGCGCTAAGGCGGTGCTTCCGAGTGACTTGCTACACAATGCTCCCAGAGTTGAAATGTTCTAAGAAGCCGAAGCAGAGAAAGCATGTGAAGACGCAGTCGATCTCTTGGAAGAAGAGCGCGAGATGGCTTTGGTTCGGTCGACCATTTATCAGCAAGATCTGCGCCGATTCCACGCCCGCAATGTCAGAGGTAGAGCGTTTCAGGAGGGAGACATTGTGCTCCGACTGGTTCAGAAGCGACCTCACAAGCTTGCTCCAGCCTTGGAAGGTCCCTTCATCATCACCAAGGTGCTTCACAATGGAGCGTATCACATCTAGAACGTAGCCAAGAAGATATACGAGCCACGTGCATGGAACGCGGAGCTGCTTCGTCCTTTCTATACCTAGAATCACTCGACCCATCAAGTTGTAATAAAAGCATTTCAGATTATTTTCCAAAGAAAAGATCGTTACAGTATATTAGTGATTGGTTTCCCGTAATCACTTGTGTCCAAATCCCCCAGTGGGTGGCTTAGCCACGAACCTGATTCGCGTGAGTTAAAAACACTCTGAGTGGAGAGAAATCCTCCCACTCGGGGGCTTAGCTGCGACCCCGTAATTGCCTAAGTTTAAAACACTCTAAGTGGAGAGCGATCCTCCCACTCGGGGGCTTAGCTGCGACCCCGTAATCACCTAAGTTAAAAACACTCCGAGTGGAGAGCGATCCTCCCACTCGGGGGCTTAGTTGCGACCCCGTAATCGCCTAAGTTAAAAAACACTCCGAGTGGAGAGCAATCCTCCCACTCGGGGGCTTAGCTGTGACCCCGTAATCACCTAAGTTAAAAACACTCCGAGTGGAGAGCAATCCTCCCACTCGGGGGCTTAGCTGCGACCCCGTAATCGCCTAAGTTAAAAAGACTCCGAGTGGAGAAAAATCCTCCCACTCAGGGGGCTTAGCTGTGACCCCGTAATCGCCTAAGTTAAAAACACTCTGAGTGGAGAGCAATCCTCCCACTCGGTGGCTTAGCTGTGACCCCGTAATCGCCTAAGTTAAAAAGACTTCGAGTGGAGAAAAATCCTCCCACTCGTGGGGCTTAGCTGTGACCCCGTAATCGCCTAAGTTAAAACACTCTGAGTGGAGAGCAATCCTCCCACTCGGGGGCTCAGCTGCGACCCCGTAATTGCCTAACTTAAAAAACACTCTGAGTGGAGAACAATCCTCCCACTCGGGAGCTTAGCTGCGACCCCGTAATCGCCTAAGTTAAAAACGCTCCGAGTGGAGAGCAATCCTCCCACTCGGGGGCTTAGCTGCAACCCTGTAATCGCCTAAGTTAAAAAAACTCCGAGTGGAGAACAATCCTCCCACTCGGGGAGCTTAGCTGCGACCCCGTAATCGCCTAAGTTAAAAACACTCCGAGTGGAGAGCAATCCTCCCACTCGGGGGCTTAGCTGCGACCCTGTAATCGCCTAAGTTAAAAACACTCCGAGTCGAGAGCGACCTCCCACTTGGGGGCTTAGCTACAACCCCATAATCGCCTAAGTCACAAAGGCGTCGACTGAGCACTACCTCTGAGCTATGCCACAAATACAATGTTCTGTCCCTATCCGTAAGGACGATGAGGCGTCGACTGAGTTCTACCTCTGAGCTATGCCACAATTACAATGTTCCGTCCTTATCTGCAAGGGCGACAAGGCGCCGATTGAGCACCACCTCTGAGCTACGCCACAAATACAATGTTCCGTCCCTACCCGCAAGGACGACGAGGTGTCGACTAAACACCGCATTTGAGCTCTGTCACAAGTACAATGTACTTTCATTCGGCAAAGGGTGAGAAGATCAAATCCACTCGGAACCGAAGGACAATCCGAAACAGATTAAGAAACAAAGCAAAAGCCACGATATTCAAAGAAATCCAAATTCATATAAACCCTGCAAAAGTTTAGAACTGCAGTGGGAAGGAGTACTCAGGCATCAAGCCTAAAAGAGTTTTAATGATTACACGATCACTCGGCATCTCGAGGCAAATAAAGGTGAAGCATAATGTTTTTCAATCCCTCATCGGGAGAAGGGCTAGCTGGATCACAGAAACTGTCAAGATCAATGCTGTCAGCAATGCGAGTGGCAGCTTCAAGGAAGGTGTCCATGAAGGACTGGAAGGTGTGCTTCTTAGTGTTTGCAACCTTGAGGGCCGCCATCTTGTCCTCTCTAACGTCTTTGCAGTGCACTCGAACCAATGACAAGGCAACATCATCACCACAGTGAGCGGACGATTTCTTCCATTCTTGCACTCGGACAGGGATCTGATTCAGTCGAATCATTAGCGACTCGAGATCTTGTGAAAGTTCTGCCTGAGGCCAGAGTTTAGCATCAACCCGAGTCATCGCCGCCTTCAGTCGGGCAAGATAAGCAACAACACTTTCCATGCGTGATTCCAACCGCAGCAAGTTCATTGCGATGTCATCTTTAACAGGACAATTGATGGGGTCGAGACCCGTCTCGACCCGCCCAGTCTCAGCTTCAAAGTCCTGGCAAAGTTCTGTGCATTCGGAAAAAATGGTGAGTCGACAGTATGACAAGATGTACCAATCAATAGCTATTAATCAGTCAAATAACAATACCTTCGAGCTTCAGGACTAGTTTTGCAGCAAGTTGTCCCAGATAGGACTCCAGCTCGCCCTTCTGGGCTTTGAGGCTTCCGACTTCATTGGTTAAGTTCTCCTTGTCCTTCTTCAATTGCTCGACCTCCTGATTGGCCTCAGAGATGGCAGTCTTCAGCTTCGAGTTCTCCTCTTCCAACTTGCCGACCGAAGCCAGCTTTTTGTCCGCGAGCACTGTCTTCTCTCGCGCCTCCTTCTGAGTAGCAGCAAGATCCAGAACCTTCTTCTCCAGGGCTTCCTTCATTTTCTCTAAAGAAACAACACTCTTCAGATGAGCTTGAAGTTGACGGTTTTCACTACGCACATCTGTTTGTGTGAAGTCACTTGGTTCAAAGAGACTGAAAGATAAAACACTGAGAAGCGCGAGCCACAAGGTGGACAGTTGACGTTTGATTACCTCCCATGATGGTTGTTTCTTCCTGAGTAGTCTTGAGGTTCTTCTTCGCCAGTTCAAGATCAAGATTGAGGCTGATTTTCTTCTTGTTCAACTCAGAAAGTTGAGCCCCACAATCACAAGACCTCTGCAGTCAGCGAGAGAGATATATCAGTCGACAAAAACAAAAGACCATCATAGTGAAAGTTACTCTAAGACTACTGCCGAGTCAAACATTCAACAGTAGTCTCAGGGACTACACCCAGTGGGTGCACTTAGTGTGCCCCCGCTGGTTTGGATCAAAACTCAGCATGGTCTACCCAGCATGAGTCAAAAAAGAAGTAGATTCTCAGACCCCAGCCGACTGCTAGCAGTCAACCATGGTCTTGGGGACTACACCCAGTGGGTGCACTATGCGTGCCCCCACTGGTTCGGATAAACACTCGACACAGCATAAGTCGAGTGGAGTAAAAGACCTATTAAACTCTAAGGCATGCATACCCAGTGGGTGATCGGATATGAAACACAGACCCATGATAGTAGATGCACATATGGGCAGCGAAGCAACATCGGCAGTTTTCATGATTCAAAAGTTCAGTCGGGAGTTAACTAACGTTAACATTGGTCTGCAGAGCGGTGCTAGCATTGTAGGCCACCTGATTGGCCTCGTGCATCACCTTCACTTGCTCCATCACAAGGTTCACCTGGCGAAGAGCCTCCCTGGCGTCACTCGGCGAGTCGTCTGGAGTTTGGTACGTAGCAAAGAGTGATGGTGCCAAGGCAGTCGAAGCAGCCACCAGGTCGGACGCATGGAGTTGCACTGGAGCAGCAGGAGTCTGAGCAGTCGACCCTGATAGGCGATCAATCGTCAGTGGGTCGGTGAATGTGACGTTGGTCCGAAGCGGATCTCTAGATCGCTCGACCACCGTCTCAAGCAGTGGCGTCGACTCAGGGACCTGAACCTCAAGCGCTCTCCCGCTCGAGCCCTTGCCTCTCCTCCTCCTCTCTTTCAGAGGCACTTCTTCTTCATCATCATCTGGAAGCACGACAATGTCTCGTGAAGCTGCAGCAAAAAGAAAACATCAGAAATTCATCTGACCGACAACTCAATCAACAAAACAAATTTTAGTCGAGCGGACTTACCAGCTCTGGAGGTGGGCGCATCATCGGTTTCCTCATCTCCTAGGGCCTTGTCAACGTCCATGTCAGTCGCGGCAGACGTTGGGCTGGAAAAGTGCATGTTCCATTCGGTCAGAACAGAAGAATCAGTCAGTAGAGGAAGACACAGAAAGGATACTCACCCAGAGGCAACAGGAACATCCATCTTAATCCTGGGCAGAGTCTTCCGAGATTTTGGAGGAGCAACCTTGGGCTGCTTGGCGACTTTTTCTGTCGGCTCCGGCGTCGAAGTCCAAGTGTGCTTCTGCGTTTGGGTACTTGGGGCCATGATCTTACCGCACCCGCCAGCTGGATCATGGAGAAGCTTGGATCGACATTCCGAACGAGGTGGTGAGTCGACCGTCTCTTCGTCGTCTAACTCGTCGCTCTCTTCTTCATCTTCATCATCCAGAGATTTCCAATCACTGCTCTCCTCCGCGTTGTTCTCTCCCTCCTGGCCTTGCTCCAGAGCTTGTTCACCATTGGGCATTGAGTACATCTCAGTATATACCTACATGACAAGAAGTCGAGTGAAAGTCAGTCGGATTCCAAGGCAGTCGGAGTATGTACCCGAAAATAGTCGGTGAAGGAAGACCCACCTTGTCTGGATGATTGTCGTCACTGAAGGGGATGACTCTCCTGGCTCCCCTGGGGTTGTCCTGTTTGCCTGTGATACTCTTCAACCACAGGGCCACCGTCTTAGCCGGTACTTCCTCTGGGTGAACCCGAGCGGTGTCGTCGGCCCCAGAATACATCCACATAGGGTGGTCATGAGCCTGGAGAGGCTGGATGGCGTCGACTGAGGAATACCTCCAGCAGATCCATGCCAGTGACACCTTGATTCATCAGTTGGACCACCCTCTCAACTAGCATGTTTGTTTCCACGCTCTCAGCAGCAGTCACC
The DNA here is from genome assembly GCF_018294505.1 of Triticum aestivum. Classification (NCBI taxonomy): domain Eukaryota; kingdom Viridiplantae; phylum Streptophyta; class Magnoliopsida; order Poales; family Poaceae; genus Triticum; species Triticum aestivum. The sequence goes on along the minus strand of NC_057798.1, from coordinate 678,449,432 downwards.
TTCAGCGAGGAAGGAGTCTGAACACGATCAAAGGTGAAATGGGGAAGTCCAGTCGACTGGCTTGGAGTTGCAAGGTCCTGGCAGTAGAACCAGGTCGACAGCCAGCCCCTGACCGACTCAGGAAGGGTCATGGAAGGGAAGGAGCTCCTTTGCCACTTATGGATACCCAAACCCCCACAAATCTGAATGACATGGGTTTTCTCGTCACTCGTATTCGCTTTCTTCAACGATTGAGAGCGGATGATGAAAATGTGCTTGAAAAGACCCCAGTGCGGTCGACAACCCAGAAAATTCTCGCACATAGACACGAATGCAGCAAGTTATGTGATGGTGTTGGGCGAAAAGTGATGGAGTTGGGCTCCGAAGAAGTTCAGGAAACCTTGGAAAAAGGGGTGTGGAGGGAGCGAGAAACCCCGGTTGACATGGGTGGTGAGCAGAACACACTCACCCGGTCGCGGCTGCGGCTCCGTCTCCCCCTTTGACAACCGCGTAACACCCTTGGCGATGAGCCCGGACTCCACCAGCTCGTCCAAATCCTCCTGCCGGAGCGAAGATCAAATCCAATCTCCCTGGATCCAACCTGGCGGCAGCGCCGAGCGCGATGATGACCCGCGATCCTGCTTTTTGCCTTTTGCCGCCCCTGTTGCCTTCTTCGCGTGTTCTAGAGCCACCGTCTTGTCCTTCACCATGGTGGCAGGGCGGCGGCGTTGAGAGCGGAGGAGCCAGATGCGGTGGAGAAGCAGAGGAGAAGAGGAGAAATCAGACGCGCATAGTGTAGGCGCCTCGGCTCCGTCGCCTTATAAAGGCTCACTTCCGAGTGACTGACGCATGGGCCCAGGCAATCCTGTCAAATCCCGCAACAGTCGCGTGCTGGGTACGTGGCGAAAAAGGTGGTGTGGAGATCGAGGCACTCCTGTCTATCCATCCCGCTTACCACGGCACGCTCCATCCCACGCGCTTCCCCGAAATTTTGAATCCCGTGAGATCCGGGATACACTGCAACCAATCGCGCCAAAGATGTTGCACCCAGAAACAACACTCGACGGATGATGTTATAAATTCACTTGGCAACTTTTTGAATTGATCAAGGCGACTGGAGCGAAGCTAAAGTTCTAGCATGAGTCTTCTGTCCTGCGTAAATACTTGTGAAACGCAAGAGTTGAAGAAGATCAACTTCAACCTTCTTTCCACTCGGACCTAAATCCATTCGGGGGCTAATGATGAGGATACAGACCTAGGATAGGGTCATAGGCCTGACCTATATGCCCTACCCGAGGTCACTACCCTAGAAGCAAAGAAGCTCAAGAGTCAACGGAGGGTACCCAGTAAAGGTGTCGAGTGCAATCCACTCGACCAATTAACCACTTGGGTACCCCTCCTTCCTGAAGTCACATGACCAGTCAACCACTCGGCCATACAAGAAATCACTCGACCTACTGAAGACCAGGAGTCACTCAGAACAGCAATGGGCGAGCATTCACTCCGTAGTCTTTAAGGTCATTAAAGGCACTTAAGGCTGGCGTTACCAGTAACGCCTCAATCTTTATGTACATTCAAGCCTCTGTAACGGGGGATGGCTGGGGTCCTAGCGAACACTATATAAGCCACCCCCCTCCTCTGGGACAAGGGTTCGCACCCCCACACACACATTCATACATTCCAGTCGACCGCCTCTGGGCTCCAAGACGTAGGGCTTTTACCTCCTCCGGGAGGGGCCTCAACTCGTAAACACTTGCGCACAACCTTTGCCTCTCCATACGTACCCCCTATTCTTACTGTCAGACTTAGTACCACGACACGCGCCCCCTTCAGGGTTTCCCCCCAACCCTAGGCGCATGGGCCCTAGGGCGTTTTGGCGCCCAGCCCACCTAGGGGCTGGTTCCCCTCCATATTCAGCCCATAGGGCCCTCCGGGCAGGTGGACCCTCCTGGTGGACCCCCGGAACCATTTCGGTGGTCCCGGTACAATACCGATAAACTCCTGAACACTTCCGGTGACCGAATAAGGACTTCCCATATATATTTATCTCCGGACCATTCCGGAACTCCTCATGATGTCCAGTATCTCATCCGGGACTCCGAAAAACATTTGGTAACCACATACTAATTCCCATAACAACTATAGCGTCACCGAACCTTAAGTGTGTAGACCCTACGGGTTCAAGAATCATGTAGACATGACCGAGACATCTCTCCAGCCAATAACCAACAACAGGATATGGATACCCATGTTGGTTCCCACATGTTCCATGATGATCTCATCGGATGAACCACGATGTCGGGGATTCAATCAATCCCGTATACAATTCCCTTTGTCAATTGGTATGTTACTTGCCCGAGATTCGATCGTCGATATCCCAATACCTCGTTCAATCTCGTTACCGGCAAGTCTCTTTACTCGTTCCGTAATGCATGATCCTGTGTGTTGGGGATATAACTATTTGTGTAGGCTGCCCAGGAGGGGCTGGGTTACGCAAAGAAGACTCATCAGAAAGAAGCCCAAGACCAAGCATGAAGATGGCGGTTCCATAAAGGGCATAAAGCCCACCATCGACTGGAGGCCCGTTGTAGTAAACCACCACATTGGCATGACTTGTATTTGTAAGGTAAATTTAACTAGTCACCGAGCCGGACACTGTTTATGAGCCAGCCGGGACTCTGTAAGCCGCAGGGCGCCAACCCGTGTATATAAGGGGGCGACCCGCTGGCGGCTAAGGGTAAGAAACAACTCGTCGAGAACCGGGAATGGCGTATCTCGCTCCCTGGTCATCGAAACATCAAGCAATACCAACCCAACTAGACGTACGCCTTACCTTCATTGTAAGGGGCTAAACTAGTATAAACCTCCCGTGTTTCTTGTCCCAATTAACCCCTTCAAGCTTCCTTGTTGCGATGGCTCCGCGATTAAGTCCTTTCACTAGGACATCTGACGTGACAATTCCACGACAGTTGGCGCCCACCGTGGGGCCAGCGCATGATGGGTTTGAGTTCTTGAAGGGCAACTTCGAAGGGCTCCAGGGATACGCAGTAGGCCGGATGACAAAGAGTCGTCGCGGCAAGATCTACATCGACGACGAAGGCTGGGGCCCCGACGCCGGCTCAATTGAGTACGGGTACCGGGTCCCCTTTGGCAGAATCCACGTCTTCATCGGCCGGATTGGTGAGCTGGGCCCTGAGCCAGACAACTGCACCAACCTCATCGAGACGGCTCAGCGTGCGAAACCCGCCCGAGTTCAACCCGGCGTGAAGCATGTTTTTGTGGGCTGCATCCACGCAGAAGAACTTTCTGAAGGATCTGAAGATGGTGGTGAGACGGCCATTCTCTCTCACGGTGATTCGTCCGCCGGTTCAACAGATTCGCTGTATCAAGTGCAAGATGGCGTGCTTGGGGGCTGTTTCGATGGTTCTAGTATTCCAGACCCCTATGAGTCGCCAAATTGGGCAGGAGTCTTCATGGCTGGGACTCAACCTGGCCAAAATTCTACAGCCGCTGCTGCAATTACGTCCGGGATAGGAGCGGCCGGGGCAGGAGGCCCTGTGCGCCCGCCGGCTCAAGTGCTGATAGATCTCATGGTTAAGCTTACGGTCCTGTTAACCGCCACGGTTATTCCTGCAAATAAAGATGAGCATGATGCAGAGGTGGCGCGGGTACGCGAGCAAATAGCTCGGGCCAAGGAGACCTTAGCAGCTGAGGATACCATGTTAGCCACGGAACGGGCGGCTTTGGATGCACGGGCGCAGCAGCTCCAGTCAGAGGCTTTCCAGCTTACGATGAGCCTGAACGCATTAATGAGGTGATGAGAAGGAGGCACCAGAAAACTCAATCCCGTTTGCCTCCGACTTACGACCCTCGGGTTCTTTTTGCTACACCCGGAGCCGGTCCAAGTAACCCGCCAGATGCAAATCAGTTTACGACAGCCGAAATAGGAGGACCGGCTTAGCCTCGGGAGATGGTACCTCCTCATGGGAACATGGCATCGCCTCATTACGTACCGATACCGCCGGGTCACTTTTCCAACCCCATGGAGAACTTAATCGCAGCATCAGCATGTCTGGCGGCTCTCCCAGTGGACGGTGATGATCCAACAGCGATGGAGACCCGGAGGATCAGAGAACTTGTCCAGATGGCCCTGGCTCAACAAGAGACTTATTCTTATAGTCGGGACAAGATTCACTCAACTCCTCCGCCTTGGTTAGCACCACCTCATCAAAACCAGAGTCCAAGTTACAGCAAGCACATGGAGTCAGAAGCTTTGTCGAGCAATGCCCAGCACCGGAACCAGCCCGGTGGCTATAACCCGGTACAAGATTGGGTACGTCAGGAGAACGAGCGAGCGGCTCAGCTAGCGGCTCAACAGACGGCTCATCAAGATTTCCCGGAGTATCCGATAGCTTCCGTTGAGACAGGAGTGGCCACTAGAACCGGCGGTGTTCCTTGTTTGGTGTCGGCTCTGCGTAATGTACGCCTTCCCAAGGACTTCAAGGGACCTCAAAAGGTGTCGAATTACACGGCCGACTTACAGCCTGGAGCGTGGATCAAGAGCTATGAGATGGCCATGGAGTTGTTGGAGGTTAGCGATGCAGCAATGGCTAAGTACTTCACAATGATGTTAGATGGAACGGCCCGGTCCTGGTTAAAAGGCTTGCCCCTCAATTCCATTGATTCGTGGGCAGAGCTAAAAGCCCGCTTCATCCAGAACTTCAAGGACACTTGCAAGCAATCCATGTCGATTGTGGATTTGAAAAATTGTAAGCAGGAGGAGGGTGAGTCCATGACTCACTGGGTACGCCGGGTTAAGGAGATAATACATTCATCTGACAAGATGGATGCTGGCTCTGCAGTCCTTATGTTGTAAAAGAATTGTCACTTTGAGCTGCTGAGACAGAAGCTAGGGTGCCTTAAGCGTGATTGCAATGATATGGGTATGCTGATGGCCACTTTAGTCAAATACGCCGACTCTGATAGTACCAAGGACCCCGCGTCTGATGAGGAAAAGAGAGGGGAGGGAAAGAAGAACGGCAAGGTAAAGGGACAGCAGCATAACCCGACGAATCAAGGGGGCAACAAGCGTAAGGCCGAGGGTAACCCGGAGTTTGTAGCCAATGCCAATGCACAGGATAACAATAAGAGACGTAAGGGCAAGCCGCCCCGATATGGCGGGTCAGGCCCATCTCTTGAGCAGCTACTCAATGAGCCATGCCCGAAACACGGCACCCGGGAACGACCCGCCACCCACTTATGGAAAGATTGTGCGATCATGAAGGCTTTAAGAATTCTAACACATTTGATGGCAATCATGGGTCGGGCGGCGGCTCAGGAGCTGGCGGTTTTCATGGCCCGGGTGGCGGTTCAAGTTCCGGCTTTCAGGGACATCAGGGCGGTCATAATCAGCAGCAATCTGGTCAAGGGGAACAACAGCAGCAGCAATCGGGTTATCAAAGCCATCCGAAGCAGCTGAATAGTGGGCAGTATCATGTGTTTACCACTAGCTTGTGCAAACGTGACCAGAAGGTTCATAAGAGGGCTGTAAATTCTATTGAGTCGGCGGTTCCCCGTTATTTGAGGTGGTCAGAATAGCCCATTGTGTGGAGCAGGGAAGATCACCCCATCCGGGTTGATAATCCGGGTCAGTTAGCCTTGGTGGTAGCACCTCAGGTTGGTGTTTATGAATTCACTAAGGTACTCATGGACAGGGGTAGCAGCATCAATATCCTCTATTATGAGACCTTCCAACGCATGGAGTTAACTGATAAGTATTTGAAGACATCCAACACTATTTTTTATGGAGTGGTCCCTGGCTAGTCGGCGTACCCAGTTGGCAAGATTGAACTGGAAGTGGCTTTTGGAGATGAGTATGACTCCAGAGCTAAAAAACTAACCTTTGAGGTGGTCAAAATCAGGAGTCCATATCATGCTCTGTTTGGACGGCTGGCTTATGCCAAGTTCATGGCACAGCCGTGCTATGTTTACCTGCAGCTTAAGATGCCGGGTCACAAAGGTACCATCACCGTGCATGGAAGTCGGAAGGTAGACCTGGAATGTGAGGAGGGCGACGCGACTTATGCTGAGTCTGTTTGTGCAGCGGAGGAACTGAATTTTTATCAAAACAACATTGACCTGGCAGATATGACCTCTATAAAAAAGCCAACCACCGAGCATGACTCGGCAATGAAGTTTAAGTCGGCTGCTGAAACCAAGCTTGTGGATTTCAATCTGGGTGATTCATCTAAGCAGTTCAGCATCAGTGCCAATTTGGATCCTAAATAGGAAAGTGCGCTCATCGAGTTCATCCGTGAGAACCGGGACATCTTTGCATGGAAACCTTCTGACATGCTACGTGTACCGAGAGAACTCGCTAAGCACACTCTCAATATTGATCCGAAGTATAAGCCGGTCCGACAGTTTCTTCGATGATTCAACGAAGAGAGGCGGCAAGCTATTGGAGAGGAAGTCGCCCGGCTCTTAGCCGCTGGGTTTATTGTTGAAGTTTTTCACCCGGAGTGGTTGGCTAACCCGGTGCTCGTGCTCAAGAAGAACGGCACCTGGCGGATGTGTGTGGATTACACGGACTTAAATAAGGCTTGTCCGGCTGATCCCTTTGCTCTCCCCCGTATTGATCAAATCATTGATGCTACGGCGGGTTGTCAGCGTTTAATCTTTTTGGATGCTTACTCTGGTTATCATCAGATCAAGATGGCAGTTAAGGACCAGGAGAAGACGGTTTTCATCACTCCGTTTGGAGCCTTCTGTTATGTATCTATGCTGTTTGGGCTCAAGAGTGCTCAGGCGACTTATCAGCGATGTGTACAGAACTGTCTCCACGATCAAATTGGGCGCAATGTTCATGCTTATATGGATGATATCATGGTGAAGTCCAGAGAGAAGGAAACCTTGATATCTAACCTGAAGGAGACCTTTGATAATCTTCGGGTTTATAAAATGATGCTTAACCCGGAAAAGTGTGTATTTGGTGTACCTGCAGGCAAGCTCTTGGGTTTCTTGGTTTCAAACAGAGGCATTGAAGCTAATCCGGAGAAGATCAAGGCAATTACCTCTCTGGCTAAACCGGCGTGCATCAATGATGTTCAGCGATTGGCGGGTCGTGTTGCTGCTTTAAGCCGGTTCATAAGCCGGTTAGGTGAGAAGGCCCTACCGCTATATCAGATGATGAAGAAAACAAACACCTTTGTCTGGAGTGATGCTGCTAACACTGCCTTTGAAGATTTAAAGAGACAGTTGTCTTAGACACCGGTCCTTGCGGCTCCCATTGATAGAGAGCCGTTGTTGTTATATGTGGCTACTAACTCACGAGCCGTCAGTGTTGCCATCGTGGTGGAGCATAAGGAGGCAGGCAAGGAGCATCCGGTTCAACGGCTGGTTTACTACGTCAGCGAGGTGCTCATTGAGTCTAAACAAAGATATCCACATTGGCAGAAACTTGTTTATGGTGTGTTCATGGCAAACCGGAAGCTGAAGCAGTACTTCCAAAGTCATCCTATAACGATGGTAAGTTCTGCCCCTTTGGGAGACATCATTCAGAACAGGGAGGCCACAGGACGAATCGCCAAGTGGGCTATTGAGCTTGGGCCCTATGGTTTGAAGTATATGCCCCGTACTGCTATTAAATCTCAAGCCTTGGTGGACTTTATCAATGATTGGACAGAGTTGCAGGCACCTGAGGAGAAGCCAGATAATACATATTGGACTATTCATTTTGATGGGTCCAGGCAGTTAGAAGGCTCAGGAGCTAGAGTTGTTTTAACTTCCCCTCGAGGTGACAAATTTTGTTATGTGCTCCGGCTCATGTTTCCCTGTACTAACAATGCAGCTGAGTACGAGGCCTTGCTCCATGGTCTCCGGATGGCCAAAGAGATGAATTTGAGCCGGTAAGGTGCTTGGGCGACTCAGATCTCGTGGCTCAACAGGTGTCAGGCAAGTGGGACTCTAAGGATCCCCTTATGGCGGCTTACCATCGTGAAGTAGATGATGTGGCTGGGCACTTCAAAGGGTATCAAGTGGAGCACATTGATCGAAGGAAGAATGAGGCGGCTGATGCGTTAAGCCGGTTGGGATCTCGGCGTAAGCCGGTGCCGCCTAACACCTTTCTTGACGTTTTGCATAATCCTTCTGTCAAGGTACCTACAGAGGAAGAACTAGCGGTGCCAAACCCAGAGGCACAGTTGGTGATCGTGCTTCATGTCATTGCGGATTGGACATTGCCATACTTGGCTTATATGACCCGGGGAGAGTTGCCTGAGGATGAGACTTTGGCGAGACAAATCGTCAGGTGGTCCAAATCCATGACAATTGTTAATGGCGAGTTACATCACCTTAGTGTCACAGGTGCATTCCAGCGTTGTGTGTCGCCTGCGGAGGGTCAAGAGATACTTCGAGAGATCCAGGAAGGAGATTGTGGTCATCATGCCAGCTCAAAATCTCTTGTGCCAAGGCTTTCCGTCATGGTTTTTATTGGCTGACGACTCATGCTGATGCAGAGGATCTTGTCAGCAAATGTGACAGATGTCAAAAATTCTCACGACGAGCTAATGTGCCGGCTCAAGAGTTGAGGATGATTCCAATTACTTGGCCGTTCGCAGTCTGGGGGCTTGACATGGTGGGACCTTTTTAAAAGGTCTAAGGATAAAAATACACACCTCCTGGTGGCAGTGGATAAATTCACAAAGTGGGTTGAGGCAGAGCCGGTCAGTAAGTGTGATGCAGCCACAACGGTTCAGTTCATCAAAAAGGTGATCTTTCGTTTTGGTTTTCCACACAGCATCATAACTGATAATGGCACTAATCTCTCCAAGGGTGCCATGGAAGAGTTCTGTCAACGAGAACATATCCGGCTTGACGTTTCGGCTGTTGCTCATCCTCAATCCAATGGTCAAGCAGAAAGAGCTAATCAGGAGATCCTGAGGGGTATCAAACCACGGCTCTTGGTCCCCTTACAGCGGACTCCGGGTTGTTGGGTGGAGGAGTTACCCTCTGTGCTGTGGAGCATCAACACTACGCCTAACAGATCCACGGGTTATACACCTTTCTTCATGGTCTATGGAGCAGAGGCAGTCCTGCCAAGTGACATCCGACACGATTCACCCCGTGTGGCGGCTTACGTTGAGGCTGATAATGAAAAAGCTCGTCAGGAGGCACTTGACTTGTTGGATGAGGAGCGAGACTTGGCAATAGCCCGCTCAGCGATTTACCAGCAAGACCTTCTTCGCTATCACAGCCGCCGGGTCAGAAGCAGAACCTTTCAGGAAGGCGACTTAGTGCTCTGGCTCATCCAGGATCAGTCTGATATGCACAAGCTATCCCCTCCTTGGGAAGGACCCTTTGTGGTCAGCAAAATCTGAACAACGGGTCATACTACCTCATTGATATTCGAGAGCACAAAGACTCACGTAAGTCGGAGGAGGAGACCCGGCGGCCGTGGAATATAGCCCATCTTCGGCCTTACTATACTTAAGCCACCGGCTCTCAAGATGTATATATTTTGACGGTGTATATATTATATAAAGCAATAATGCAGGACCTCTGTCCTTTTTTACCCTCAAAAGTCTATATGTCTTTTTGTTAGATGGTGGAAACAACCAACAAGGAGTGGATCATATCTGAATCCGGCTCTTCCTTTGGTCCAGCTTATGATCATATCTGAATCTAGCAATGATCACTTGGGGGCTTCCTGTTCAAACATAGGTCGTATTCGAACCAAAGAGAACATAGCTGTCGACACCCACTTGATTGGCATACTGCCAAACCCACTTGGGGACTTCTTGATCATATTTAAATCATAGCTTAATCCCTTTTATGGTCACTTGGGGGCTTCCAGTTCAAACATAGGTCGTATTCGAACCAAGGAGAACATAGCTGTCGATACCCACTTGATTGGCATCGCCAAAGCCACTGGGGGCTATATGATCGTAGCTTAACCCCTTTGGAACGGTTTACTGATCATATTCGAATCAGAAGCCTTTGAATGTTGTTATTATCCATTATACTTCATAAATTTAAATTACTTGGCCATCTTGAGACCTTCTTGAAAGCACTATGAGATGTTTTTTTTGTTATTCCGGCTTAATATTGATCACCCCAGGTTATTAAGTGCCAGGTGAACATTATATGTTCCAGCATTCAGGAGTTGAATTTACTAGCATGATGTAGGTCATATAAACAGGCGAGATCATCAAAAGGATCATAGGGGAATTTTTTGCTTGCTTTACAGGTAGGATAAGGCAAGCAAATTTGACATCAAGGAAATAAAAGATCAATATAAGCTGGAAGTATATATATAGCGACGGCGGCTTATGAAAGTATTAAGCGCCATAAACATGCGCGAAGGCATGAAAAAATTGAAGAGGTTTTTTCTACACTATTACAAGACTCCCCGAGTCTGAATAATGAAGCATTGTTTCACAAAGTCATAAACGCCTGGCGTTTCACTCTTTTGGCGGGCTTGAATGCTCCGGGTTATCCTTCTCCGCTTCTCCGCCAGCTGCTTTGACCTGGAAAGTTGACGAGGCTCGGTCAATGCCGCTCAGGGCTTCAAATTCGGCTTCATCATCTATTAAACCGGTTGGGTCCACTTCAGGGGCAAAGGTATGCTTACGAGTTGGAGGGATCAGGCTGACTTCATCAAAGGGATGTGTTGGGATTCTCCGATTCTCGTTGTCATAACCCGGCTGATACTTGGTAAGATCAGTATCATTCCCAATAAGAGTGGCCACGGGGCGTATAACTTTGACACAGGCAGTGAAGTCATGTCCATCAAATATGGTCCCATCTTCTTTAAGACTGGGGTATCCAAGAGCGAGGTCGGCCGGGTCTAGTTCCGGAATCCAGGCTTTCGCCCGGCTCAACGCAGCTACATCCCCGGCTCTTGCGGACGCCCGCCTTAGGTCTTGGATCCGTTGAGGTAGTGAAGCAAGCCATTTCAATACGTCTTGCAGGAGGTGAGGAACGTCATCTGATAAAGCTACAACGGCCAGAGCACGTTGTGACCCGGTGTAGAGCTGCTCCACAAGAGTATAAACCGCCTTCAGCTTGGTCAACATGTTCTGCTTGAGGTTTGTGCTCCTAGGGCCTGCATTATTAAACATAAGGTGAGACGGAGCTGACAATTGAAGTAATCATTGAAAGGAGGTTTGCAAGGTTTAAAGTCTATATGAATAACTTACCAAAGATTGCCGAGACCATTTGAGATATCTGGTATTTTAAGCCGGACAACTCAGTTGTTGTTTCTGCAAGTAATGCCTCTGCCGTCTCAGCCCGGGTCACCAGAGAAGCCTTTTCATCAGCCCAGATTTTCTTCTCTGCCTCAAAATTCTTCTTCAGCTTCTCTTGTTCAGAGATGCTGAATTCAAATTTGGAGTTGGCCTTTTGAATTTCAAGTTCTTGAGCGGCTAGGCGACTCTTCAGGTCAGCCATCTCCGACTCAAATTGACTTATGGTGGCCTGCATTAATACCGGGTTATAAACAGAATCATGGTAAGATAGCATTAAGTCCCAAGCACTTTGCAAGAAAACATACTTGACACTTGGGGGCTAATGTGTGCTGAAGAATTTTAACTTACAATGTCGGCTCATGAAAATTAAGTCTCAAGCACTTTGCAAGCAAAGATGCTTGACACTTGGGGGCTAATGTGTATTGCAAGTTTTAAGTATCATGTCACAACCAGGTTAAATATCTTCTTTCAAATACCGGATAAATCAGTGTTAAGCAGTTTTCTAAGTCTACAACATATTTATTCATAAGCAATAGACTTGGGGGCTGATACAGTAAGTATGATTCGGAAAAGTAGCATAAGTCATACCTCAGATTTTTGTTGTATTTGCTTCACCATACCAATCTCTAGGTCACGGCTGCTATGTACTTGATTGAGATAGACAGAGACTATATCTCCAATACTCAAATGAGTATAGTCAGCAATATCTAGCTTGGCCTTTTGACGTTCCAGAATTTCCTCCTTAGCAGAGCACTTGGCAAGGACAGTGGGTCGCCCTGGCTCAACAAAGTGAGTCTTCAGAATCTCAACGTCCGGATCAGTTGTCTTGGCCGGGCTGGGAGCTTTTGGGTTATCAGAGCTGTTGAGAGTGTCTTCGACATGCAGATCATAGGTTGGTGCTAGAATGTCATTGACTGGTTTAGGCGGCGGCTGATGGGAAGAACCATTAGGAGCAGTTGTGGCAAGCTCCGGTTCAGTCACGACCGGGTCTCAGGACGGCTTACTCTTTTTTGCCCTCTTACTGGGCTTCACTTGCACGCTGTGGACAAAGGCAGAAGGATGAGTACAAAAGCATGGGTAAGGTAAAGCATAAAGGTAAACAAAAATAAGTTACTCGAGGGCAGTTTTGAAAGCCGGCATGTTAGATTGCATAGACTCGCCAGAGGAAGGAGAGGTATCCTGATAATTAGAGTCAGATGAATTGAGAGGTTGGCGAAATTAACCCGCCAAAGGAAAAACAGAACGTAAATCGGAGATAACCTCAGTCTGACGCTTCCTGGTTACGTCAGGTAAGCCGGAGGAAAGCTCTACATCTTTGCTGTTCCGGGTCTGCCTCCGGCTTTCAAACTGTTGTTGCTTCAAAAGAAATTGAGGATCTTGATAAGCAAGAGGATGTGAAAATCTTACTTTCCGGGTTACCCTTCGGATTTTTTGCTATAGCAAAGGCTCTGAGTCAGAGGAGATTATAGTTACCTATTCGTCAATTGCTTGGCTGTTCCCCGTATCATCCTGAAAGGATAGAATGTCAATAAAATAATGACAAAAGAATCAGGAAAGTTAAGGATTACCTCTTCTTCGTCATCAGAAGTGTCATCCAATTTGAGTAAATCCAAAGCACTTGGTTTTTTCTTCCTTGAAGTTCCTGTTTTGGTGGTTTTTCTTTCAGCTCTTCTTGCCGCTCTGGCTTGTTTAGCCGCCTCATGGTCATATTTGACCTTCCAGAAGTTGTCATCGGCCTGTGAAAAATGATAAGGGGTTATAAGTAAAAGCAAGAGGTAATACAGTAAAGAGTATTTATTAAGGTGGGTGACTCACAGCAGGGGCCGGGTTCTCCTTGCAGAAGGGAAGTAAGCCAAAGGCGTTACTAATCACCGTGCCCTCTTTCAACAACAATTGGATCATGGCATCCACCACATCTTCTGGTAAGTCATCGGGGCTATGACGCAGAGGGTCATCTTTCTTGCCAGAGTAAGTGCACATTAAGCCGGGGCAGCGGATTAATGTAAGCACTCACCAAGTAATCCAGACTCGGACCAGGTCAATACCGTCTAAGCCATTTCCCAAAAGAGCTTTGATTTTTCTAATAGTGGGAGAAAGTGGCAGACGTTCAACAGTAGTCAGTTTATCCGGCAGCGGGTGGTTGGACTCAAGGTGCAGGGCGCGGAAGCCGGGCAGAGGATTTTCTTCAGCCGGAGAAGTGTCTTGGCAGTAAAACCACGTCTGATTCCAATCCTTTGGGTGACTCGGCAGTTCAGCATAAGGAAAGAGGCAGTCTCTCCGCCGCTGAATCGAGATGCCACCAAGTTCAAGACTGGGCCCGTTGGCATGTTCATTCTGCCAGTTTAAATAGAACAGCTCTCTGAACAAAAGTATATTGGGCTCTTCTCCAAGGTACACCTTGCAGAAGACTTGGAAGTTGCAAATGTTTGACACGGAATTGGGCCCGATGTCTTGAGGTCTAAGGTCAAAGAAATGCAAAATATCCCTGAAGAATTTTGAACCGGGTGGAGCGAAGCCCCGGTTCATGAGATTAGTGAACACGATTACCTCCCCTTTTTTGGGTTGAGGCTTCTCCTCTGACGGGTTAGGAGCACGATAAGACATGACCTCCTTCGTCTTGGGCAGATGGCCGGATTTCACAAAATCAGACACGATGCTCTCTGTAACAATGGATTTGACCCAGTTGCAGGTCACGGGAGCTTTAGGAGCCTTGGGTGCCATTACGTAAATTGAAGCCTATGACAAAATAAGAGGTTCCGGTTCAAATTTAACCTGGAGGAAAACATTTTAAGTTTAAACAAGATGGCGGCTTAGAACGGGCCTAATGACATATGGCTGACTATATCTGGTTGCCTAAGCCGCTATGGGAATCAGTAACAATTAAAAGATATTTTAAGTTGCCAGGACCTGGCAAGGCTGTCAATTAACATTGTCTATTTTAAGCCGCTAGAGTTAAATGGGCTTAACAGAAACAGGTTTCACAGTTGGTGGATATTATTCTGGATCAAACAGGTGCACAGAAAGAAAAAATTTCTAGACCTAAAACTAGTACAAATAAGTTCACCAGTGCTGAACAAGGCCTCTGTGTGATGGAAAGGGGTCTGTTTGCATTCAAAATGGGTGTGAAACAGCTACCACATCAGTTTTACACTATCTTAAAGATCAAGAAATGGCGGTGGTGATGAAATCTATGAAGGGTTCCTGACGAACAACGAAGAACACCGAAGAACTCGAAGGTCCTAATGCGGATCTGAGGAACAAGAAGGAGGAATCTTACAGATGCAGAGTTGCTGCGGAGGTCCGTCACAATTTTCTGGTCAAGTCAGGTTGATGCAGCGGCCTGAGTTGGTGAAGACGAGGAGATCTGCGATGACAGCAGCGGCGGAGATCGAGCGGCGGAGAAAGAGAGCAAGAGGAAGAAGATGAATGACTGAGGAAGTTCTAGGTCAAGCTTATTTATAGGGAAGGGACGACCGGGATGGTGCGAGAAACGAGGAGACTAAACATCATTATCCAGCGGCCCCGACGCCTCGGTTTTCGGAGCGGTCAATAAAAGCAAAGATCCGTTAGAAGATATGGCAAAGTAAAAAATGAATTTAAGTAAAGATGACGTCACGACGGGCTAACATGGATCCATAAGATGACGTCATGGCGGGTTAAAAACCTTTACACAGGCAGAAGGCTGAAGGTTTATTTTTAAGGTATGTTAAGATTGACATGAAGATGGCGGTTCAAATCAATCTGGGGCCTAATGTTGGGGATATAACTATTTGTGTAAGCTGCCCAGGAGGGGCCGGGTTACGCAAAGAAGACTCATCAGAAAGAAGCCCAAGACTAAGCATGAAGATGGCGGTTCCATAAAGGGCATAAACCCCACCATCGACTGGAGGCCCGTTGTAGTAAACCGCCACAATGGCATGACTTGTATTGTAAAGTAAATTTAACTAGTAACCGAGCCGGACACTGTTTATGAGGCGGCCGGGACTCTGTAAGCCGCAGGGCGCCAACCCGTGTATATAAGGGTGCGACCCGCTGGCGGCTAAGGGTAAGAAACAACTCGTCGAGAACCGGGCATAGCGTATCTCGCTCCCTGGTCATCGAAACATCAAGCAATACCAACCCAACTAGACGTAGGCCTTACCTTCATCGTAAGGGGCTAAACTAGTATAAACCTCCCATGTTTCTTGTCCCAATTAACCCCTTCAAGCTTCCTAGTTGTGATGGCTCCGCGATTAAGTCCTTTCACTAGGACATCTGACGTGACAATTCCATGACACCGTGACTAACTGCTGAGTCACATTGAGCTCATTATGATGATGCATTACCGAGTGGGCCCAGAGATACCTCTCCGTCATACAGAGTGACAAATTCCAGTCTTGATTCGTGCCAACGAACAGACACTTTCGGAGATACATGTAGTATACCTTTATAGCCACCCAGTTACGTTGTGACGTTTGGTACACCCAAATCATTCCTACGGTATTCTTTAGTTGCACAATCTCATGGGCTAAGGAAATGATACTTGACACTAGAAAAGCTCTTAGCAAACGAACTACATGATCTTGTGCCATGCTTAGGATTGGGTCTTGTCCATCACATCATTCTCCTAATGATGTGATCCCGTTATCAATGGCATCTAATGTCCATGGTCAAGAAACCATAACCATATATTGATCAACGAGCTAGTCAACTAGAGGCTCACTACTCACTAGTGACATGTTGTGGTCTATGTATTCACACATGTATTACGGTTTCCAGTTAATACAATTATAGCATGAACAACAGACAATTATCATGAACAAGGAAATCTATAATAACCATTTTATTATTGCCTCTAGGGCATATTTACAATATGATGCTCAAGTAACTTAGACGACAACAACCCCCGATGTTATGCATCGATTATTGCGAGATGAACTCACGCTCGTCTGTAGAGATCGTTGAAAGTGGGTCGATCCTGAGGACTGGTTCGCAAAATCTTCCACCAAGTTTTGGCTGGTTTTGCAAGGTTCTACGTGATTATTTTTCCTTTTTCTATTATTTGTTTTTCTCTATTGAATTTCATCGGTTTTCCTTTTTATGTATCTTTTCCTTTTTTTATCCTTTTCCAAAATTGAGTTGACTTTTTAACATGTGTTGAACATTTTTCGTATACAAACCAAACATTTTTGGATACACGTTGTTAAAATATGCTATTAACATTTGTCCGAATAAATGTTGAACATATGTAAAACACACATAGTACATTTTTTAATACAGGATGAATATTTTAAAGAGAAGAAAATTTAGATTTTGGAATTGGTTTAAAACGCCTAGATTCTTCGCTTGGATTCTTTTCGTCACTTGTGGATACATCATAACCCAACAACAAAAAGAAGAAGAAAAGCCCAACCTAGGTACAACCCCAGAGAAAGATGCAGATCAAAAGATCCTACCAAATTTGGCGGAACGCTCGGTCAATAACTTAGACAACAACAACACAAAATCAACATGTGACAAAGGAAAAAAACATAGAAATGGGAAGAAACAGGGATAAGGCCATTTTTTTATGAGAGCGGCGTTTTGGCTCCTAGGTGCATATGCACCATTGTCAAAATACACATTTCAAAAAGTTGAAAAATTCGGAACCAAAATCCCACGTGTATATCCGGACATTTTATGTGCGTTCACAAGGTTTCGGTGAAAAACGACGTTTTTGTGGCTTGTGTAAAAAAGATAAAGAAATGCCTCGTGAATAGTTAGAATGAAGCATCCGAAATTGTCTTTTTTACACAAGCCATACAAAAACATCGTTTTTCACTGAAACCTTGTGCACGCACATAAAATGTCCGGATATACACGCGGTATTTTTGTTCTGAATTTTTCAACTTTTCAAAATGTGTATTTCGATAATAGGTGCATATGCACCTAGGAGCCAACGGCAATTACCGATTTTTTATGTGATTTAGTTAAGTTCCATCCACATACACCCGAAAGGGACCCTATTCATAATTTTGAATACCTTCGAGGAAGAAGGATGTTATTGGAGAAGTTGCAGACACAAGAAGAACAAGGGGTCTAGTGCGGTATCTCAACTGCGAAGTCCCCGTTTTCTTTTATGTTTCATTCAATCTGTTGATAGGTTGTTACGTTCACGCTTTTAATAGGTTGATCTTTGCACCTTGAAGATTGGTACCGAAGGAGTGGATGTCAATTTAGTTGATGAGGAAGAAGAATACTTCCTTCGTTCCTAAATATAAGTCTTTTTAGAGATTCCGACTACATACGAAGCAATATGAGTGAATCCACACTCTAAAATACGTCTATATACATCTGTACGTAGTCCATATTAAAATCTCTAAAATGACTTATATTTAAGAATAGAGGGAGTACAAAAGATTGAACTCCAAACTACTACTACCCAAAATATACCGTACCTAGTATATTTGTTCGAACATATCACAATGTCAAGATTTGCCTTATTTCTATGTTTTATTCAATAGTAGCATAATTATGATAATATTTACAGAAGAGTGAAACCATGGCAGGAGCTCTGACTTAACATCGAAGACTTGCACTGAAGGAGGTAAGCAAGAACATAAACATTGACAATACAATGTTTATATTCGGTGGTGCTGCCAACAGCTTGGACTACATAGTTGATAACTTGATAGTATATCATACTCCCTCCGTTTCTAAATATAAGTCTTTTTAGACATTTCAAATGAAATGCAACATATGGATGTATGTAGACATATTTTAGTGTAGATTCATCCATTTTGCTCCGTATGTAGTCACTTGATGGAATCTCTAGAAAGACTTATATTTAGGAATGGAGGAAGTACAATACAAATTAAATTGTTCCTCTGACAAAGCTATGCTACACATATCTGACTATGTACACGATGTTCCGCCGGGGGCAGAGTCTGCCCTTCTCTCTGTCTCCCATTGGATCATGCCATCCCCCTCACAAGAGTGCGAAGACTTCGGTTTGCCTTGGCTTGATCATGCTGGAATGCTTAGCTAGAGCGTAGCTAGTTCGTGTGAATGTGATTGCTCTGAATGTTCTTCTGCTCTCACACAACGCCCTGTACTGAAGCGCTGGGGAGGATATTGCTGCTGGGACAGCATTGCCTCTTCCTCTCAGGCGCCGATCCGGTTCCGCCTGCCGCCGCCACCTTCTTGACGTCGCCGGAAGCAGACGACAACGGAGGAGAAGAGTTGCTCTCGGCGGCGCGCTTCCTCTTGAGATGCCCAGCCGGCAGGATCTGATCCAGCACGTAGGATGGCAGGTCCTTCCTCCGGGTGTGCGAGACCTCCAGCTCCATCCCGGGCCCCCAGAACTCGTACGTGTACACCTCCTGCTTGAACCCCTCCGTCGTCGCGCGTAGGTCGAACGGCACCTGGGGCTGCTGCTGCTGTTGCTGCTGCGGCTTGGACAAGCCCACGAAGAAGGTTGACGTGCAGTGCAGATCATGGGGCTTGGCGACGTAGGCTTTCGGGTTGGGATGGCAGAGCAGCATGCCGGCCGTGGCCATCTCGACCCTGTTCACCAGCTGCCTCAGCCGCGACTCCACCCACCCCTTCCACTCCCGGAGGTCGGCCTCCCCTCCGGCGACCTTCACGTCCACCTGCAGGTAGCTCTTGTACGCCTTGAAGAACTGGAACGGCTGGAACAGCGCGTCCCACCCGCCGGCGCCGCCGGGGCCGGCCTTGAGGATCTCCTGGCAGATGCCGTTGCCGATCTGGAGCTGCTCCGTGATGGTCCGCAGGGTGGCGTGCGAGACGTTGTAGCACGAGTTCATGCAAGGGTAGGCCGGCGTGATGACGGGCATGATGTGGCTCTTGTCGCGCGGGTTCCGCCGCGGGTGCCAGACGGGCAGCCGGAGCGCGAGCTCGCCGCCGTCGTCGTGCTCGATGTCCCGTAGAAGCACCGGGTTGGGCCACTTCCACTGCGCGAAGATCTTGAAGAAGCGCGGCACCAGCATGCTCGGCGAGGCGTTGGGGTAAAGCTGGCACACGCGCGCCACCAGGATCGCCCAGCCCACGCCGCCCAGGAACCCCATCACGTTGGAGTAGACGCCACGCGCCTTGGCCCAGTGCTTGATGCATCGCAATGTCGTGCGAAAGGCGCCGCCCACGCCGTTGAGGCTGCGCGCGGAGGCCAGGTCCATGCCGCGGAAAACGGAGCGGTCGCGCAGGTTTTTTTTTTAGAACGAAGCCTCAAGAAAGAGCCCGGCTTTGAATTAACAAAGCCATCAACCGGCCAGGATTATATCGAACCAACAAAGAAAACTAAGAACAGAACAGCAAGACGATACATGATGCTGTGTAAAAGCTATCAGGCTACGCCGCCCAGGAACCCCATCACGTTGGAGTAGACGCCACGCGCCTTGGCCCAGTGCTTGATGCATCGCAATGTCGTGCAAAAGGCGCCGCCCACGCGCATTGAGGCTGCGGGCGGAGGCCAGGTCCATGCCGCGGAAAACGGAGCGGTCGCGCAGATTTTTTTTTAGAACGAAGGCTCAAGAAAGAGCCCGGCTTTGAATTAACAAAGCCATCAACCAGTCAGGGTTACATCGAACCAACAAAGAAAACTAAGAACAGAACAGCAAGACGATACATGATGCTGTGTAAAAGCTATCAGGCTACTACAAACTACTAGCAAAGCAATGGAAACTAAAGCACAAGTCCAGCTAGAAGTCGAAGAAGCCCTCCACAGCGAGCAGGGCACCACACAGGGCACCAGCAAAACTTGGTAAGAAAACAGTAGTTGGAGGAGCTCCATTGGCAGCTTCATGGGCTCTGGCCGTCGATGTCGCCCTCCTCCACCTCAGAAGGGGGCTCCCTGCCCCCTCGCCCTGGCACGAAAGGCGCCGATCCGTCGAAAGGTGGAGATGCCCACCCGAGGGCTAAAGAGCGACCGACGCCGTTGCCAACCGGAAGACCACACCAGGATACCACCGCCAAACTGCTTGGAGCTCATCCAAGGGAAGCATCGGCAATACATGATATCTGCACACGAGGAGAAGCAAGCAACACGGCAAGGCTGCTGAAGCCAAGCAACCCCCGACCGAAACAAGCACACTTCCCCCAAAGCTCACCAAAGACGGCACCCCCTTGAGGGTGACGGCGCCCACGGCTTCGCTGCCGCCCAATCCCGAGGGATTTGGGTTTTCACCTCGTCCACGAGCAACACGGGAGGAAGAGAAGGGGGAAAGGGGGATTTTTACCAGCGCCTACAGGTAGGTGATGGCGCCCATGGGCGTCGCCGCCGGCAGGCCGGCATAGCCAGCCACAGATTTCTCCGATCCCCTCTCCCAACCCCCACCTCGAGAGGAGACACGGCTACGGTGCCCGGAGGCCGCCGGAGAACGGATCTGAGACGAGGGTGACAGGAGGTTGAAGAGGAAGATGCCTTCAGATCTGATGCGGGAGCCCCGAAGCCACCGCGCACCACAACCATCGCCAGCCGTCACCGCGCTGCCCGCACGGCCGAGATGGGCGGCCAGCCCCCGCTGCTGCCGTTTGCTGAGGACGGCGCAGCACCACCCCCCGAGGTCGCCACCTCGGCTCCGAGATCCTCCACATGGGTGGAGCGACCAGATCCTCGCCGCCACCATCCCCGGCAGCCGCGCGGCGTTCCGGCGACCCCCTCCGGCAGCGACGAGGGATTGGAAAAAGGGGGAGGGAGTCCCGGCGGCGGGCTAGGGTTTGAGCCGCCCGGGTCGCCCCTGCGGGAGCGACGCGGGGGCCTGGGGGATTCCCTTGAGGATCCTCACACAGGTATTCCAGATCTCCGGTCGCGCTGGTCGAGGTCCCTGGGCACCACCGGGAAGCACACGCTGGCGTAGAGGAGGTCCACCTGCACGCCATGGAATCGCATCTTGATGACGGGCACGTGCGCGCGAGGCACTGGCCAGTGGCGGAGCCAGGAAAAATGAGTGAGGGGGGCCGGGTGTTCTTAATCCTTAGGGTTTTGACTTGTTCGGTTACACCCCTTCACAAGAGGATTGAAGGGGATTTGAGGAGGTTTTGACTTGTAGGGGATTAAATCCATTTCAATCCCTGCCAAACCCCCTCCAAATCCCTCCCAACCGAACACAACCTTATTGAGTAGGGCCAGTCCACTAAATTACACTGGTTTAGCAGCAAATAATCATGTATTCAGATGCATATTAGGACTAATTCAGTATTGTTAGGGGGGGCCAGGGCCCCTACTGGCCCCCCTGTCTCCGCCGTTGGCACTGGCTGCAGCTCCATCATGGCCTCCGTCTCCGCTAGCACGCCGCCGAGCACGGCGAAGAAGTCGTGATCGCGGTCGATGTAGGAGGGGCCGACAACGAGAGCGTCGATGTCGAAGCCGCGGCCGTGGACGCCGAGACGGTAGGAACCGAACGGAATCAGAAGGGCGGTGGCCTTCTCAACCATGCCGTCAGGAAACCCTCGCTGAGCAGTGACGCGCTTCACCCACCGGTCGGTGATGGCCTCGAGATGGCGCATCACGTCCTCGCGGGCCGCCAGCTCATCAGAGGTCTCGTACAAGCCGGCCTCACGGAGAAGACTCTCTAACTGTGTGGACCTCTCGTGGTCCGCCGGTGTTGGGCCAACCAGCGAGATCGGCGTCGTCATGATGGCGCGATTGTTCTCGTGTTGCAAAGGGAAGGACATGATCCCATATATTTATAATTAAAGGGGAAGGTATGGTCCCGGACCAAATGCGGATTCAAATTCGTATCCGATTTTCCCACACGTTTCGTGTGTTGTATGCACTTGTGTGTGAGTCGAGGACGTGACCCTTAAAATGTCCCTCGAAATGAACACGATATTTGTGGGAGACCATGAACACGATATTTTAAGGACGTGACCCTTAAAATGTCCAACCATGTTCACTAAACCTCCGTTTCAGATTTATAATTCTCGCAACACTCAAAATAATAGCATATCAAAAAAATCTACGATGAGTGAAAATATTGAAATGCGAGAGTAGTTGATATTTAAATATTACAATCTAACTAAAATTTTAAAATAAAATAATCAAACTTGAATTCAGCTCACACATATGTTCTAGTTATCCCCTTTAACCACACACATATGTTCAATCAGATCTTCCTTTAGCTGCTCATGAGTTGCTCGATGCCGAATTTGTTGATGCATTTGAACAAAATCCTCAAACGTGGCCGGATTCTAATGTGAAAGTTGGATAGGACCATCCATGTTTTCAAATTTCAGACCTCTAGCAGAATCTTCACCCTCATCCTCCATAGCCATGTTGTGCATGATCACACAACATGGCATCACTTCCCACAAGGTCTCTGGCTTTCATATTTTTGTAGGTCCTCAAACAACTGCAAAATAGGCGTGAAGCACTCCAAATGCCCTCTGCACAATCTTTCTAGCTCCTTCTTGTCTTTGAGCAAAGTGATCTCTTTTCTGACCAATTGCCTTAGAGATGGTTTCAATGAAGGTCGCCCATACAGGATATATATACACCGTCAACCAGATAATAGCCCATGTTTTACTCATGCACATTGATAGTATAGTTGCACGGAGGAGCTTGTCCAGTCAACCTAGCAAACAATGGAGATCGCTGCAGCACATTGATGTCATGGTGAGATGTGGTCATGCCAAATAAAGTGTGCTAAATTCAATGGTCCTATGAGGCAACTGATTCACAAATGATGGTGGACTTCTTAACATGGCTCTGATATTGTCGGTGTGGAGTTTTTGGGCAGTTTTTCCATCTCCAGTGCATGCAATAAAGATATCTGAGCATACCTGGCCATCCTCTTACTTCCAAGAGTGACATGAGACTTTCGGTGTCTGCGACAGTTTGTTGTCTCAAGTACTAAGGTCGAAACACCTCGATCGTCACAGTAGCAAATCTGACCATGGGTCTCTGCATGTGCTCACAATATCCAGAGGTGCTCATCCCACGAATCAAAGGTCATGCCATATGCAAGCATACACATTGCAGCGGTGCACTTATGTTACCCAAAGAATCTAATTTTTTTTCCACGGCGTCCTTCTTCAAGATGAAGTAATCATCGTAGGACTAGACTCCATTGTAGAGGCGACCGAACACACTTTTTCGCATCCGAAAGCGCCAGAAAAAATTGTCCGCGAATAGGGCATCCATCAAGCATCAAATTCCCCCATGGCCTGTTCCAATTCAGCACTTGATGACCCTTAATTGGTCCCTTGAAATAAGAACATGCTCTTATGCACGCTTCGCGTCTGCAAGGACCGCATGCATCGTCGTTGTTTCATCTGCACAATCCTCCTTGTTGAACGACTCATCGTAGTGCTCCTAGATGTTCTCCATGTCCAAATACATTGCTTCATACTCCTTTCATTTCTTTATCTAAGGTGTATTATTTTCAGCACGGTGACCAACGCGCATAATTACAGACTATTTATGATGAAACTGGCCTTGTCTAATTCATAGATTAGCGGCAAGTAAATCATTTAGGCTAGGAAAGGAAAAGATCCACACAATCGGGAGAGAGATAGTTTCCTCTTCTTTCTATACAAGGAGAGATACATGCAATCAGAGGAGAGATATTTTCCTTTTTGTTGAGGGTCAAGATCGGAATTACGAGGAATTGGAACAAATGCACCTTACATTGTGGAATTTTATCAAAAATAAATACACCTTATATAAATGAACGGAGGGAGTGGAAGGGAGAAAATTTGTCAAAATAAATTAGATTGGGCATTTGACAAAACACTCGTCGGGCGTGGTGACCCCACTGACGGCATCCGGAAGGGCTGATGGTACCTGCGCAGCGGACGGGGCGAGAGATGTGGAATGGCAATGTAGGCAAAGCGGCATGGCGACCGGGTGGAGCAGCAAAGGTCCTGCAAGGGCTTGGCGGGTGGCCGGGGTGGTACAACGGCGGTGGAGGGTAGGGAGGAAGTGGGTGCAGAGGAAGGGGAAAGGGATGGAGACGCGGGGTCCAGGTGTGGTTTCGGTTTGGTCGGGGGTGTCGGGGTCCTACATGGCGGAGATATGGACTCCCGCAAAGCTCCTTGGTTTGCTTCTGGTTTGTGAGACAACGAACATGCAAACTGGTCTGTGGATCAATGTGGGACGACGTTGGACAGCAAACTCTGTTCAAATAGCTTGATCCAGATGTTTGCGGCTGATTCGAGGGTCCTCTTTCGAGATGACCTTAGTCCTCACTTTGGTATGTAAATCTAGCCCAGTGTAAATATGCCCGTGGATGTAACATTTATCGTACGCTACCGTGTTTCACTGTCTCGCGATACCTGGGTATATCTCGGGCCAGGCCGAGCATCAAGTCGGGCCTAAAAAAGCCCCGTGCTAAAAACCCAGGCCCGAGCCTAACAATCAGGCCTATTAAATCCAGCCCTAGCCCGAAAAAGCCCGCCAAGGCCCGGTCCATCCGGTCTGACTACGGCGAAAATCATGTTTTTTGGTAGCCCGAGCCTGGCCAGATCTGCTCGTCGAGCTCAATTTCCAGGCTCGAGCTAGGCCAGGATTTTCGGGCGGGTAGGGTCGGGCCGTCCGGGCCAAGCTGCCCATGGCCGGGTATAATCCGCAGTGATGCTACAGATACGGGGGAGTTTACATGACATTTACGGTGCTGTTTTGATTGGTTTAGGATGAAGCGGGGCCCACCCTGAAAATCAGGGGCGGGCGAGATTGCTGAGGGGAGAGGGGTTAGTCCGTTAAACTCTATAAAAACCCTTTGTAACTCTAGCTTTTTTTGAGCGATCCGTTTACCACATGTTCTTTAAAAATATTTTATCAAATATGTGTTTGAATTACAAATTGTTTTCACCATTGCATTTTCTTGTGTTGAGATCTTTGAAACTAGATCTCCAAAAGAACCGAGAACCCAAAAAAATAGAAAACTAGTAAAAAAATCGGAAATGAGAAAATGCAGAAGCGCATATTCTGCTCTCTTTCTTTTGGGGAAGCACAGTTGTGTTTCACTGTGAAGCACAACTGTGCTTTTCAGTTTTCACACAACACTGTGCTTCACTATGAAGCACGATTATGCTTTTCACTTTTCAAGAAGCACAACTATGCATAGCTTTTGGAAGTCATACCTGTTTTAGAAATTTCCATGCATATTTTATATTGTTTTTCTCTATTGTCTTGGTTTCTTTTAAGTTTCTTTTTGATATTTTATTATTTTCTTCGGGTTTTGTTTGTTTTTCTTCAACCCCCCCCCCCCCCCCTTTTAATTTTTTCCGCTTTTCAAAAACGTTACATTATTTTTTAAATAACATTGAGCAATTTAATATATACTAAACATATTCGCATACATGTGAACATTTATAAAATGCACATTGAATTTTTTTAAACACATTTTTGATTATTTTTTCAAGAATGTGATTAATATTTTTATAAAACATGCAAACATTTTTTCATGTGTTGATATTTTTTTAAATGGCACAATTTTTTATGATAATATCTTTTTCTAAAGCTGTGGGAACATTTTTTACATTTCATGATTTTTTATAAATGTGACGGAACATAATTTTAAGTGTGTGAAACTTTTATAATTCTCATGAACAATTTTTTCTGTGGTTTTATTTACAAAAATAATTTTTTACCTTTTCATGAACATTTCTAAAATAATTTAATGATCATACTTTGTAAAATGTTAAACATTTTTAAAATTTCACGTACATTTTTAAATGCTATGAACATTTTCCAGAAAATGAGCCAACAAAATTTTTACACTACGTACATAAACATGTTTAAAAGGCGTGGTCAACGTTTTTCTATATTTAAGTATATATTTTTTGAAATCAAAAAGGAGAAAAACGAACAGAACAGGCTAACTAGACAAGGGAATGAACCAACCCAACGACTTTCTAATTGGCCAGTCCACGCTATGTTGTAGCAGCTAGCTTGTCTAAAAAAAGCTATAAGCGCGCTTTTTTTTAAAAAAAAGCTATAAGTGAGCTGTAGACGCGCCCCCACCGGTAGTCCTAGAAGCGCATGTCAAAATATGGAATTGAATTTTTACATCACAACTATCAGTGTGAATCTGAAATAGTGAAAATTAAACGACTTTCAAATGTATCCAAATTTTATGTTGTTTGAAAGGTCTTGTCGCCAGGAATTCAAATATATATAAAAAAGGTTTAGAAGATATGAATGGTTTAAAATATCACCTAATAAATGGTTTTTTTATGGGAAACGTTTACGGCCGGCAGTCTGGCCGAGTCTTCTTTTTCTTTTAGTTTTAGTTTTCTTTTCCTTTACTGTTTCTTTTATTCCTTCACTGTTTTGCATTTCTTTTTCACACAGAATGAATTTTGTAAAATGAGATACTTTGCACATAAATCAAAGCACAACATTACTAGGTTTCACAAAAAGTTTGGGGCCAATTGGAACAGTTCAACTTTAGTTTTGAATTTAAATGGGCTTACTTAAAGCCGTTGGTCCAGTTTAAAATAGGTTAAGGGCATTTTAGATATTCAAATAATGTTGGTTTATGCATGAAAAATAGTTAGTGAATATTTGCAACCCAACCTACATTTTTATTTTACTATTTTAAAATTTAATATGACTTGCATTTGAATTTGGATTTGGATTTGATTTTGATTTTATCAAGGGAAAATTAAGCTTAGCAAATCAAGATGACATGGCAACATTAGCATGGGTTTACTATAGCATGACATAGGCGGTGTTACAAAGTGGCCTAAGAATAAAAAAAACTACTCCCTCCGTCCCATAATATAAGAGCGTTTTTGATGGAGGGACAAAGAGAGTAGGATGTAAGCTCAGAATTATATGAAAAGCTGGGAAACAATCCTTCGCAATGGAAACCAATGTAAATGATTTTGATCAATATTTCTGAAATACTCCAATAATAGAAACTAATGTAAATGAGGTTTTGACTCCATATTTCCTTACATCATACGGAAATACTCAAAAATAGGAAACTAACGTAAATGATTTTGGCTCCGTGTTTCATTACATCATACCGAAATACTCAATAATAGAAAAACAACAACGAAGCCTTTAGTCCTAAACAAATTGGGGTAGACTAGTGTTGAAAGCCATAAGATCTCACAACCAACTCATGGTTCTGGTATATGGATAGCCAATGTGATCAGTTGCATGTCCACTACTCGACATGCATACCACAGAACTACAAGGGGTACAACGCGACTACAAACCGAGGTTTTATTTCTTATGACATATTCTCTCTCATCGCACGTGGAAAAAAAATCTTGACATTCAAACTGATTTTAAAAGTGTCGATTCTTGTCATGGATTCTTTTCTTCACTTCTATATACGTTACAACCTAACAAGCAAAATAAGAAAAAGCTCAACCTAGATAAAGTCCTAGAAAAATTGCTGACCAAAAGGTCCATTCCAATTTGGTGGGATGCTCTAGTAACTCAGACGACAACAACAACTGTGAAACCATCCACCTAGTTGTGCCGGTTTTGCAAGGTTCTACAAGATTTTTTCTATTATGTGTTTTCCTCTATTGTTTTTTATCGTTTTTACTTTCAGGTTTCCTTTTTGCTTTTTGTTTCTTTTTCCCTTTTATCTTTCCAAAATAAGTGTTGACTTTTTGAACACATGTTGAACATTTTTTTGTATACAAACCAAACATTTTTAGATGCACATTGAACACTTTTCAATACTATTAACATTTACAGGAATGAATATTGAACATGTGTAAAATGCACATAGTGCATTTTTTAAATACACAATGAACATTTTGAAAGAAGCAAAAATCTAGAATTTGAAATTGGTTCAAAATTCCTATATTCTTCTCCTGGATTCTTTTTTTCACTTGTGGGAAGAAAAGGCCGAGCCTAGATACAAACCTAGAGAAAATTGCAGATCAAAAGATCTTAGCAAATTTGGCAGAATGCTCGATCGATAACTCAGACAACAATAACACATCAACAGCACAAAATCGACATTTGACAAGGGAGAAAAAAACATGGGGATTGGATGAAACAGGGATAATGCCATTTTAAATGTGATTTAGTTAAGT
The DNA here is from genome assembly GCF_018294505.1 of Triticum aestivum. Lineage (NCBI taxonomy): Eukaryota > Viridiplantae > Streptophyta > Magnoliopsida > Poales > Poaceae > Triticum > Triticum aestivum. Next base: position 678,421,224 of record NC_057798.1, on the reverse strand, counting down.
CTCATCTAGATATACCCAGAAGGGACCCTATTCATAACTTTGAATACCTTCGAGGAACAAGGATGTTACTAGAGAAGTTGCAGACACAAGAAGAACAAGGAGGGACTAGTGGATGAGGCGTGTGGTATCTCAGCTGTGAAGTCCATGTTTTCTTTTATGTTTCATTCAATCTGTTGATAGGTTGCTAGGTTCACGTTTCTAATAGGTTGATCTTATTATTTTGCGGGGATGATAGGTTGATCTTTGCATCTTCAAGATTTGGTACCAAAGGAGTGGATGTCAGTTTAGTTGATGAGGAAAAATACATATGTAGGATAGAACTCCTACTCAGGTACCAAAATCTACCGAGCATGGTGTATTTGGTCGAACATATCACAATGCCTAGATAGACTTTATTTGTAACTTTTATTCAATAATAATAACATAATTATGATAAAATTTACATAATAGCGAAACCATAGCAGGAGCTCGGTCTTAACATCATATGGAAGACTTGCAGTGAAGGAACCAAGTAAGCACAAACATAGGAGAGTGGCGTTCTGGCTCCTAGCAAGGTTTAGATACACCTATTATAAAATCCTAGTACGCCGTCGATCCGCAATCGCGATCACCAGGTGTGGCACGGTCGGAGTGAATCGTCCGAGTTAATTGAACCGCCTGGGGACACAGTGGAACATGATGCGCTATCTCTCTCAAAAACACTAGCCCAATCCCGTTTTCCCCGTTGAGCAGAGGTGGCGAAGAAGCAGAGGAGCGCCGACAATGACGCCCGGGAGGTCGACGGGGAGGTGGCAGACCAGAGGAACCCGGCAAGCCGGTCGGCGTTGGATATAGAGCAGCTGAGCCGCCGTCTCCTCTCTCCTCCCCTCTTTTTAGGATCTAGAGCTTGGATCAGCCAACCGCCCCGGTCCATCGGTGAAGGCCGCCACAGAGCCCACGCTGGAGGGCGACCTGGTGCTCAGGCCAGCCCGCGGCGGCTCGTCCGTGTTGCCCGCGGCACCAAGGGCTGATCCATCGCCTCATCTCGCAACGGCCGCGCTGCGCGCGGTGTTCCAATAGTGTGGTCTCGGATATGGCACGACGGTAACCCCGAAGGACTCGTGCGGGAAGCAGGACTGGTTCGGGTCCTTGGCGTAGATGGCGTCCAGCAGCTGCACCTGCGACGGCTTGCTTGAGTGCCGCATCACGCACATGTGCGTGTGCTGTGTTCCTGGCTCGCTCGACGGCTCGCACCAAACTCCAAAGTAAGCACATGAGAATAACAGTACAGACTTTTAACAACAGGTGCACATGTGTCCACATTCTACAATCTTTGCATCCTTTGCACTCCTTTGACATCTTTTTCTGAAGCACAGAAGCGATTGATCAACCTCTACATCCTTTACATGTTCTTTTTCAACATTAGATGGTTCACATAATTTGCACATCGTTACAAGGCTTAGAATGTTGGGGATCGTTGCAGAAATTAAAAAAAATTCTACGCATCACCAAGATCAATCTATGGAGAGACTAGCAACGAGAGAGGGGAGTGCATCTTCATACCCTTGAAGATCGCAAAACGGAAGCGTTGCAAGAACGCGGATGAAGGAGTCCTACTTGAAGCGATTCAGATCGCGGTTGATTCCGATCTAAGCGCCGAACAACGGCACCTCCGCATTCAACACACGTGCAGCCCGGTGACGTCTCCTGCGTCTTGATCCAGCAAAGAGGAGGGAGAGGTTGAGGAAGACAACTCCAGCAGTAGCACGACGGCGTGGTGGTGGTGGAGCAGCGGTTCTCCGGCAGGGCTTCGCCAAGCTCAAATGGAGGAGGAGGGGAGTTGGAGAGGGGGAGGGTTGCGCCTTGGATGTGGTGCGGCTGTACCGAGAGGGCCCATGTTGGCGTCGTAATGCATGATTCCGTGACCAACTACTTAGTCACATTGAGCTCATTATGATGATGCATTACCGAGAGGGCCCAGAGATACCACTCCGTCATATGGAGTGACAAATCCCAGTCATGATTCGTGCCATCCCAACAGACACTTTCGGAGATACCTGTAGTGCTTCTTTATAGCCACCCAATTATGTTGTGACGTTTGGTACACCCAAAGCACTCCTACGGTATCCGGGAGTTACACAATCTCATGGTCTAAGGAAATGATACTTGACATTAGAAAAGCCTTAGCAAACGAACTACACGATCTTGTGCTATGCTTAGGATTGGGTCTTGTCCATCACATCATTCTCCTAATGATGTGATCCCATTATCAATGACATCCAATGTCCATAGTCAGGAAACCATGACCATCTGTTGATCAACGAGCTAGTCAACTAGAGGCTCACTAGGGACATGTTATCGTCTATGTATTCACACATGTATGACGGTTTCCGGTCAATACAATTACAGCATGATCAATAGACAATTATCATGAACAAGGAAACATAATAATAACCATTTTATTATTGCCTCTAGGGAATATTTCCAACAGTCTCCCACTTGCACTAGAGTCAGTAATCTAGGTACATTGTGATGAATCGAACACCCATAGAGTTCTTGTGTTGATCATGTTTTGCTCGCGGAAGAGGTTTAGTCAACGGATCTGCGATATTCAGATTCGTATGCACTTTACAAATATCTATGTCTCCATCTTGAACATTTTCACGAATGGAGTTGAAGCGACGCTTGATGTGCCTGGTCTCCTTGTGAAACCTGGGCTCCTTGGCAAGGGCAATAGCTCCAGTGTTGTCACAAAAGAAAATCATCGGGCCCGGCGCATTGGGAATAACTCCTAGGTCGGTAATGAACTCATTCATCCATATTGCTTCATGCACTACCTCCGGGGCTGCCATGTACTCTGCTTCACATGTAGATCCCGCCATGACGCTTTGCTTGCAACTGCACCAGCTTACTGCCCCACCATTCAAAATATACACATATCCAGTTTGTGACTTGGAGTCATCCAGATCTGTGTCGAAGCTAGCATCGACGTAACCCTTTACGACGAGCTCTTCGTCACCTCAATAAACGAGAAACATATCCTTAGTCCTTTTCAGGTACTTTAGGATATTCTTGACCGTTGTCCAGTGTTCCATGCCAGGATTACTTTGGTACCTCCCTACCAAACTTACGACAAGGTTTACATCAGGTCTGGTACACAACATGGCATTCATAATAGACCCTATGGCTGAGACATAGGGGATGACACTCATCTTTTCTCTATCTTCTGCCATGGTCGGGCTTTGAGACGAGCTCAATTTCACACCTTGCAATACAGGCAAGAACCCCTTCTTGGACTGATCCATATTGAACTTCTTCAATATCTTATCAAGGTATGTGCTTTGTGAAAGTTCTATGAGGCGTCTCGATCTATCTCTATAGATCTTGATGCCTAATATGTAAGCAGCTTCTCCAAGGTCCTTCATTGAAAAACACTTATTCAAGTAGGCCTTTATGCTTTCCAAAAGTTCTATATCATTTCCCGTCAATAGTATGTCATCCACATATAATATGAGAAATGCTACAGAGCTCCCACTCACTTTCTTGTAAACGCAGGCTTCTCCATAAGTCTGCATAAACCCAAACGCTTTGATCATTTCATCAAAGCGAATGTTCCAACTCTGAGATGCTTGCACCAGCCCATAGATGGAGCGCTGGAGCTTGCATACCTTGTTAGCATTCTTAGGATCGACAAAACCTTCCGGGTGCATCATATACAATTTTTCCTTAAGGAAGCCATTAAGGAATCCCGTTTTGACATCCATTTGCCATATCTCATAATCATAGAATGCGGCAATTGCTAACATGATTCGGACGGACTTCAGCTTCGCTACGGGTGAGAAGGTCTCATCGTAGTCAACCCCTTGAACTTGTCGATAACCCTTAGCGACAAGCCAAGCCTTATAAATGGTCACATTACCATCCGCGTCTGTCTTCTTCTTAAAGATCTATTTATTTTCTATCGCTCGCCGATCATCAGGCAAGTCTATCAAAGTCCATACTTTGTTTGCATACATGGATCCTATCTCGGATTGCATGGCTTCAAGCCATTTGTTGGAATCTGGGTCCGCCATCGCTTCTTCATAGTTCGAAGGTTCACCGTTGTCTAACAACATGATTTCCAGGACAGAGTTGCCATACCATTCTGGTGTGGAACGCGTCCTTGTGGACCTACGAAGTTTAGTAGCAACTTGATCCGAAGTACCTTGATCATCATCATTAACTTTCTCTCTAGTCGGCGCAGGCACCATGAAAACATCTTCCTGAGCTGCGTTACTTTCCAGTTCAAGAGGCAGTACTTCATCAAGTTCTACTTTCCTCACACTTGCTTCTTTCGAGAGAAACTCTTTCTCCAGAAAGGACCCGTTCTTGGCAACAAAGATCTTGCCTTCGGATCTGAGGTAGAAGGTATACCCAATGGTTTCCTTAGGGTATCCTATGAAGACGCATTTTTCCGACTTGGGTTCGAGCTTTTCTGGTTGAAGTTTCTTGACATAAGCATCGCATCCCCAAACTTTTAGAAGCGACAGCTTAGGTTTCTTCCCAAACCATAATTCATACGGTGTCGTCTCAACGGATTTAGACGGTGCCCTATTTAAAGTGAATGTGGCTGTCTCTAAACACTACTAGGGAAAACCTTATACACAGAATCTTAGCAGCAGCGCGGCTCAAAAAGGGGCGCTACTGCTACTTAGCAGTAGCGATCTTCAGAAAAGCGCGCTGCTGATGAAAATTTAGCGGTAGCGCTTGATGGATAAACCGCGCTGCTACAAAAATGTACCAACAGAACCCAACAACCTCAGTTTACCAGCAGCGCGGTGGCGTGATGCGCGCTACTGCTAAAGCAATAGTAGTAGCGCGCTTTTTTGTCACGTCGTTGCTGCTAATTTTGAAATTGTCCTCACGGTTGGCCCGTTTAGCAGTAGCGCATGTTTGTAAAGCGCGCTGCTGCTACACCCTTAGCAGTAGCGCTCTGTTCCTCCCACGCTACTGCTAAGTCGCAGCACCCCACCACCTTTTCCCCACCCGTCCTCGCCTCCCCCATCTCCTCTCCTCCCTTTCCCCTACCTCCCACATCCTCCCTCTCTCACTCTTCTTCTTCCTCAAGATTTCTCCCCCATTACTCTCCCTCTTCGACCTACCTTTCTCTCTTTTCATTACTCCTAGCTAACTACACCACCTCCATTAATGCATCTCCTTTATCTTTTTCCTTCCCTCGAGTAGTTGAAGTTGTCTCATCCCAAATTAGCTACCTAGGTAGATGTAGCATTTATTCAAGTGACCTATTTGCCCCCTAACTAGATCTATATTTGTCAAGAAGAGCTTTTTGCACATTTGATCTCCCTACATCATCATCTCCACCGTGTGCTCGATCTCGAGATAGAGGTGATTAAAACTTCATGCTTTTGCAAAATGGAAATATGTGTATGTGTGTGTGATATGATAATTGGGCAATATTATGGAAATTGTGTGTCTGGCATGAGTTGACGCCAAATTGTGCTTTTGAGTTGCCTATGTTTTGCCGAAATGTCGATTTATTTCCGTTTCGGTGAATTCCGGGCAAACTCTAGATCTATATATGTCCTATTTTAGGGAAGGTCATGCCGAATTTTGTATGACTTTGATGCATGCACACATTTTTATAATCAATTTGTTTTTTATTACCGTGCAGACATTCATGATGGTCAGTGGAACGATGGTGGACAGGTGGTTGTGGTCGGCGGTGCAGGACATGAAAGAAAATAACCGGACATAGGTTTTATGTCCATGTCAAAAATGCAAAGGAATAGTTTGGCTCGACCCCTATGATGATGGTCATGTCGAAGCGCACCTGCTCATGACTGGTTTCATGGATGGCTATACTTGGTGGATAATTGAAGATGAGGATGACGATGTTGAGTACGCCGACGGGGCAGGCAATGATGACACAGGGCAAGACGAAGAGATGATTGATAATGGCGGCGGGGAAGAGGCCGGACTTGGCGGTGGAGAAGGGGCCGAACATGGCGGAGGAGAAGGGTCCGAACATGGTAGCAGAGAGAACGACGTGGACTCCACGCAGCAGAGTTCGTCGGTACTAAGTTCAATCGTGCGGGACCCTCATGTTCAAGCATTGCTTCGCAAGGAGACGAGTACTGAGAGAGCTGCTTCTATAGAGGAGGCTAAGCTGGAGCAACTGGTGGTAGACTCAAACACTCCATTGTATGATGGTTGCAATCCTGAGGTGACCCGCTTGAGTTTCACGCTCCAACTCCTGAAGACAAAGGCTAAAAACAAATGGACCGACACTAGCCTCGATGAGCATCTCAAGTACCTAAAGGATGTTCTTCCCGCGGGGAATCTATGTCCTACTAGTGTTGATGAGGCCAAGAAGGTCGTGTTCCCTCTTGATCTGACGCACATTAGATACCATGCATGCATCAACGATTGCATAATTTATCGGAAGGAGCACGCGGAAAAAACAAGCTGTCCAGTGTGCAATGCTTCTCGATACAAGAAGGCCGGGAAGAAATGTCCCCAGAAAGTTGTATGGTACTTACCGATCACTCCCCGTCTCCAGTGATATTTTATAGATCCCAAGGAAGCAAAGCTAATGCGCTGGCACGCAGAGAGGAAGAAGCCCGACGATGGAGATGATCGGAAGCTGAGACACGTCAAGGATGGAAGCCAGTGGAGAGCGTTGAACAGCTTCTATCGGTATTTTGAATGTGATGCAAGGAAAATCATGCTCGGCGCGTGTACCGATGGCATGAATCCGTTTGGCAACCAGAACACCAACCATAGCACATGGCCCGTGTTTGTATGGATGTACAACCTCCCCCCTGGTTGTGCATGAAGTCGAAGTACATTCACATGAGCATGCTTATTCAAGGGCCGAAATAACCAGGAAATAATATTAATTTGTATCTGGGGCTAATTCAAGAGGAGTTAGACACGTTATGGAAAACACCGGCTAAGACATGGGACGCCAGCAAAGGCAAGTATTTCTACATGAGAGCCGCGCTGATCACGACGGTGCATGACTATCTCGGTTACGGATATGTCGCGGGCTAGGTGTGCCATGGATATTGCGGATGCATGCGGTGCATGGATGATACGACGTCTCAACAGCTAACGTCAAGGAAAGATGGCGGGTCTGGGAAAATTGTGTACATGGGGCATCGAAGATGGCTCGAACAGGACGACCTGTGGAGAAACCGTGGAGATCTATTCAATGGTCACACTAAGCATCGAGGACCTCCACGTAAGAGGAGCAGTGCCGAAATAGATGAGCTGTTGAAAAACTGGAAGGAGTGCCCCGCACCGGGAAAGATGACGAGAAAGGCGCCAGAGCCGCTGCTGAAGGTATGGAAGACGAGGTCTGTGTTCTGGGACTTGGAGTACTAGCACAAACTTGATACACCTCATTGCCTTGATCAAATGCATATCTGTAAGAATGTCCTTGAGAACTTGCTTGCGACATGCCGCCCCGTAAAATGTCAGACGAGACAGAGACGGAGACAGAGGCATGGGAGAAGAAGGGAAAGAAAATAAAGAAGGAGGATTATTGCCCCCCTTCTTGCTTCACCTTAAGTCAGGCTGAGATCGATCAATTCTTTAAGTGCCTTACCAGAGTCAAAGTTAGTTCCGATTACTGTGGCAAGGTAAGCAGATATCTAGATACGGACAAGAAAAGGTTCAGCGGGATGAAGTCCCATGACTGTCATGTGATGATGATGCAGATACTACCTGTTGCCCTTAGAGGGATAATGGACAAGCACGTCCGTGACACGCTTATTGGTCTCTGCAACTTTTTCAACGTCATCTCTCAAAAGTCGATTAGTGTGAAGAAGCTCCAAAGGCTACAGGAAGAGATCATTGTGATACTGAATGAGCTTGAGATGTACTTCCCGCTCGCGTTCTTTGACGTGATGGTGCATCTGTGTGTCCATATTATGGACGACATAATAGACCTGGGGCCGTCATTTCTACACAACATGATGCCGTTTGAGAGGATGAATGGGATCATCAAAGGATTCGTTCATAACATGTCCCGTCCAGATGGAAGCATCGTCCAGAGCTATCTGACACAAGAGTACATCTCTTTCTACGAGAATTTTCTATATGGCGTAGACCTGCAACCGCCTAGTGTTAGTGTTGGTTTGCCCGTTAACAAGCACGATGGGAGGCTCGAAGGAGAAGGTCACTCCAACGGTGGCAGCGAACTGCACGTGGCATACTCAGATTGATGCAGCGACTTTGATAGAGCAAACTTGGTAGTGCTACAACACCTAGATGAGGTAGATCCTTTCGTGGCACTGCACAAAGAAATTATCGCAAAGAAGTATCATGACCGGGGGTATGCAAGACGGACGCCGAAGTTACTAGAGAGCACAACTCCACTTTCCTGCATTGGTTCAAAGAGCATATTATTGCTAATCCCCCGGAGGAGGGCTCTAAGGACGGATTGCTCATATACGCCTTAGCACATGGCCCCTCGCCCAACCTCGTAACCTATCAGACATACGATATCAACGGATACACGTTCTACACGGAGGCCAAAGATATGGACAGTGATGAACAGAACTCAGGGGTGACGATGGAATGCATGACCGGCAGTGACAATGGCGCAACTGAAAGATTTTACGGAAGGGTTGAGGAGATCTGGGATCTTGACTACGCTGGACTGCACAACATGACGATGTTCCGTGTCAGATGGGCTAAGAATGTCGAAAGAGAAAACTGGAATTTCACTACCATGACTATACCCGACGCCAAGAGCACTACCGTCAACGCTATCGCAAAAAACGAGCCATGGGTACACGCTAAGCACGTGACACAATGCTTCTTCATAACCGACCCGTGCAATCCCAGTCGTGTTGTCATGGGGAGAGGGAAAAGGAACATCATTGGAACGGATGGAGTCGCCAACGAGGAAGACTACGATCAGTACGGCAACCCAATGAGCGAAGATGATGATGATGATGAAGTATATGTCAAAAGAAGAATCAATACTACATTACCTAAGAAAAATCATACTCCATGGAAAAGGCAAAGTCACAATGAGGGGCTCAATTATTCTTCAACGAACTATATATATATATATACATATATATATATATATATTTTCCTATTTTGTATACACACTTAGCCATTATTATGCATGGGTCCAATGATGTAATATATATGTTCCTATTTTGTATACATATTTAATCGTCAAATGATGCAATATATATCGCCTTCCCTTTGTTCACTGCTCCCGACAAAAGTGAGAGAAAATAAAGGAAAAGAAAAAGGAAAACTGGTTATAGTAGTAGCGCTTGACTGAAAAAGAGCTACAGCTAGTCAAGGTAGCAGTAGCTGTTTCCGTATAAAACAGCTATAGCTGCATGAAATAGTAGTAGCACGTTTGGTCTAAACGCGCTACTGCTACGTTCACTTAACCCAAAATCCTCACTCTCTCTGCTTCATCCCGCCTCTTTTCGCCCCAAATCCCCACTCTCTCTTCCCTCATCGCACCGCCGCGCCCCAGCGCTCGCCCCCGACCCCTGCGCTCGCCCCCGACCCCGACGCGCCACGCCTCCCTCCTCTGCTTCCTCCCCTCCCAACCTCGGTCGTCGTCGGGCCTGCCTCCTCGCCCCTGCACCCTCTGTAAACCCCCCCTCTCTCTGCTAGATAGGGTTCTTGGTTAATTTACTTAGGTTTTAGTTAGGGCAGTATGTTAATTAGGTTATCTATTTAGTTATGAATTTAGCTAGGTTTTAAAATAGGATAGAAATTTAGGGTTAAGCAATTGTAGTTAAAAGAAAAGGCAGCATTTAAGCAATTTTCCAAATCAACATCCCTTGTTAAAGCAAATTTAGCTAGGCTGAATTTATATGCAAATTTGAACTGGACATGTGATATGTGGACATGTCATGTTTTGGACATGTCATGTTTGGAATTTGGACATGTCATTTGGACATGTGATGTTTTGGTTCAATTTTGGTAAATGATCTGAGTGGCCTATGTTACGCCGGAATGTTGATTCATTTCCATTCCGGTGAATTTCAGGCGCTCGATATGTCCATTTTTTAGCAAAGGTCATGCCGAAATTTTCCGTGAATTTTGGCATGATTTGTGCTAGATAGTAGGCATATCGAGTGCTGGCACATAGATTTCTTTTTTATGTCATTTGTCATTTTTTTATACTTTTAGAAATAAACGAGGAGACTTAATCATAGGAAACATGTCAAATAACGAAGAAACTAGGCCTTCTGACCAAGATGCAGACGCTACTTTGTTAGTTTGCGTACGATGACCTACGTACCTCTAGTTAATTAGTTTGCGTACTATATGTTGCATCTAGTTTCTAACCCTTTATTTTTCGTGTTGCTCTTGTATATTTTGTTGCATATGATTGTACATCCTCTTCATGAAGATGCATCTCTAATAGGTACCAAGTTTCTTGATGGCGAGATGGCAGTGCTATGTCGTGTACAAAGGGAAGGTTCCGGGGGTGTACAACGAGTGGCAGGAGTGTCAGGCGCAAGTGAGTGGGGTCTCGGGCGCCAGCCATAAAGGCTTCAAAAGTAGACAAAAAGGAGAAGCTAGTTACTTGAGGTTCATGCTAGCGTGAGAAAGGACTCGTAACCGCCACCTCATGTACTGCATAGTTCCGCTCTCACTCATAGTGACAGCTCTTCTCGCGTATACCATTGTTCAGATGGATGGCGTTCTAGTTGCAAGTATTCGAGACTTGCATGTATCGCTATTTTCGAGATGATGACGAGATACCAATTCGTGTTGGATGATGATTATGATGAGACTATTTGTATGTATATGCTATGATTACATTTGTGGTCTCGCAGCCATTTGTATGTGTATCATGATGACATTTGTATGTGCTAAAGATTCTTGTATAAAGCCTGTTTCAGTACAAAACAAATATGTAGATTTTTTTCTTCAAAAACTACTGAAATTAGAAGTGGCGAGTGGAGAAAAGTTAGCAGTAGCGTGACAGTAGCAGTAGCGCATACAGGTAAAGCGCGCTAGAGCTATTAGCAGTAGCGAGCATACATGCAGCACGCTGCTGCTACACTTGTATAGCAGTAGCGTGGGGGTGCACGCGCTGCTGCTATGGGTTAGCTGTAGCGCCTTATTAGTAGCGCCGGACCCCGTGCTACTGATATACCTAGAACCCGCGCTGCTGCTAGGCTTTTCCCTAGTAGTGAAAGCATATCCCCAAAATGATAGCGGCAAATCGGTAAGAGACATCATAGATCGCGCCATATCCAATAGAGTGCGATTACGATGTTCGGACACACCGTTACGCTGAGGTGTTCCAGGCGGCCTGAGTTGTGAAACAATTCCACATTTCCTTAAGTGCATACCAAACTCGTGACTCAAATATTCTCCCTCACGATCTGATCGTAAGAACTTTATTTTTCTGTCATGTTGATTCTCCACCTCATTCTAAAATTCCTTGATCTTTTCAAAGGTCTTAGACTCGTGTTTCATTAAGTAGACATACCCATATCTACTTAAGTCATCCGTGAGGGTGAGGACATAACGATAGCCACCGCGAGCCTCAACGCTCATTGGACCGCACACATCAGTATGTATGATTTCCAACAAGTTGGTTGCTCGCTCCATTGTTCCGGAGAACAGAGTCTTGGTCATCTTGCCCGTGAGGCATGGTTCACATGTGTCAAATGATTCATAATCAACAGACTCCAAAAGTCCATCTGCATGGAGCTTCTTCATGCGTTTGACACCAATGTGACCAAGGCGGCAGTGCCACAAGTATGTGGGGCTATCATTATTAACCTTACATCTTTTGGTATTCACACTATGAATATGTGTAACATCACGTTCTAGATTCACTAAGAATAAACCATTGATGAGCGGGGCATGACTGAGGGAGTCCTGGATTAGGGGGTCCTCAGACAGCCGGACTATATACTTTGGCCGGACTGTTGGACTATGAAGATACAAGATTGAAGACTTCGTCCCGTGTCCGATGGAACTCTCATTTGCATGGAAGGCAAGCTTGGCAATTCGGATGTGTAGATCTCCTTCTCTGCAACCGACTCTGTGTAACCCTAGCCCCCTCCGGTGTCTATATAAACTGGAGGGTTTAGTCCGTAGGACAACAACAATCATATCATAGGCTAGCTTCTAGGGTTTAGCCTCTACGATCTCGTGGTAGATCAACTCTTGTAATACTCATATCATCAAGATCAATCAAGCAAGAAGTAGGGTATTACCTCCATCAAGAGGGCCCGAACCTGGGTAAACATCATGTCCCGCGCCTCCTGTTACCATTAGCTTTAGACGCATAGTTCGGGACCTCCTACCCAAGATCCGCCGGTTTTGACACCGACATTGGTCCTTTCATTGAGAGTTCCACTGTGTCGCCGCAATAAGGCTAGATGGGTCTTTCAATCATCTTCAACGATGCGGTCCAGGGGGAGGTTTTCCTCCCCGGATAGATCTTCGTATTCGGCGGCTTCGTACTGCGGGCCAACTCGCTTGGCCATCTGGAGCAGATCGATAGCTATGCCCCTGGCCATCAGGTCAGGTTTGGAAGCTTGAACTACACTGCCAGCATCTATGGAGACTTGATCTTCGATGGATTCAACCCCGTGTCAGGTGTGCTGAACAGTCTCGACGCGCATGACTTAGATCTGCCATCAGACAGTATTCGGGGGATCGCGCCTGCGGCTGCTTCGGGACTCAATCCGGAGCAGATTGTGCCATCCGAGGACAGGTGGATGGACCCCGCCACGGAGGCCACACACTCATTGGCCTTGGAGCCGAATACTAATCCCACCTCCTATGAGGACGGAATAATCGGACCCTCAGACTCGTCTCCGGCTACAGGATCCGAACCGCGTATGCCCGTGCCTATCGAATCTGATTGGGCACCGGTCATGGAGTTCACTCCGCGGATATCTTTCAGCACTCGCCCTTGAGTGATGTGCTAAATTCATTAATATCTCTCTCCTTGTCAGGAGATTCTTGGCCGAACTATGTCCGGCTTGAGTGGGAAGCGGACGACGAGGAAATTCGTTCCCCACTCACCACCCACTTAATAGCCACTATCGATGACTCAACCGACATGCTTGATTTCGACTCCGAAGACATCAACGGTATGGACGGCGATGCTGGAGATGAACAGAAACCACCGCCCATGGGGCGCTGGACAGCCATCTCATCATATGATGTATATATGGTGGATACACCCTAAGAAAACAACGGCGAGGAACGGAAGGACGCAACAGAGGATAATCCCCTCGAGCAGAAACCAAAGCGACGATGTAGGCGCCACCCTAAATCCTGCCACAACAAAAACAACGATGACAGCACAAGAAAGAACAACACCCCGGTTGACTCCAAAGGAAACGACGACCCCACGGACCCAACGATGGAGTAGGACAAGCCAGGGGACGATGAACACAGTCTGGAGCCGATGTCCGATGACGGTGATCCCGAGGGTAAAACTCATCAACCTATCTCCGAAGAGGAGAACAGTCCGGATGATGATGAACTCAACATCCCACAAAAACACTTGGAACAAGAGAACCTCCATCGAAGGCTTATTTCCACCGCGAGGAGCTTGAAGAAGCAGAAGCAAAGGCTTAAGGCCACGCAGGATACGCTCGACCACAGATGGAACAAAGTGCTCGACACCGAAGAAAAATATGGCGACGATCGCCACACAAAGAGCTACCCAAAGCGCAAGCTGTTGCCCGAATTTGACGATGAAGCCATAGAGCCCATTCCGCCGAAAAATTATACGGCCGATCAGCCAGACCGACCACCCCATGGACGCGACAGGGCGGCTAATGGTGCCGCACACAAGTCAGCACACGATTTACGTGAGCTTCTGGACAAAAAGCCGGTGTTGCCAGGTCCATTTACGGATCTAGAAAACATGCTCCGGCGCAGGATCACAACCACCAAAACAATTGTACCGATCGAATACCAGCTCAGAATCAATACCGAACACAACAAGCATCGACAACATGCCATGACACATCCAAATACAGGGGTGCTGCGCACCCACTGTGCTTCACCGATGAGGTGCTGGATCATAAATTTCCAGAGGGATTTAAACCCGTGAATATAGAGGCATACGACGGAACAACAGACCCTGGGGTCTGGATTGAGGACTTTATCCTTCATATCCACATGGCTCACGGAGACGATCTCCACGCCATTAAATACCTGCCCCTCAAGTTGAAAGGACCAGCTCGGCATTGGTTGAAAAGCCTTCCCAAAAATTCAATTGGAAGTTGGGAGGAACTTGAGGATGCTTTTAGGGCCAATTTTCAAGGGACCTATGTCCGACCTCCGGATGTAGATGATTTAAGTCACATAATCCAACAACCTGGAGAGTCAGCCCGTAAGCTTTCGAACAAATTTCTCACCAAGAAGAATCAAATCGTCGACTGTCCGGATGCTGAAGCCTTAGCGGCTTTCAAGCACAGTATCCGAGACGAATGGCTTGCCAGACACCTCGGCCAAGAAAATCCAAGGACAATGGAAGCCCTAACAAGCCTCATGACCCACTTTTGCGCGAGCGAGGATAGCTGGTTGGCCCATAGCGGCACCAGCGACCCAGGCACATCCGAAGTAAGGGATGGCAACGGGAAGCCGCGACGCAATAAAAACAAGCGTCAGAACAATGACGACATCCCAGATAATACGACGGTCAATGTCGGATTCAGGGACTCTCGACCCGGTCAACAGAAGAAGCCATTTAAAGGCAGTAGAGATGGACCATCCAGCCTAAATAAGATTCTAGACAAGCTATGGCAGATTTATGGCACCCCCGAAAAACATGCAAACCACCCACAGAGAGTGCTGGGTTTTCAAGAAGGCCGGCAAGCTAAATGCCGAACATAAGGGGAGGGAGACGTCAAGTGAAGATGAGGATGAGCCTCGCCAGCTGAACACTGGGGGACAGAAAATATTCCTACCAGAAGTCAAAACAGTGAACATGATTTATGCAACTCGCATTCCAAAGAGAAGGCGCAAACGCGCACTCCGAGACGTATACGCTATAGAGCCCGTCACCCCCAAATTCAATCCCTGGTCGGCCTGCCCGATCACTTTTGATCGCAGGGATCATCCGACTAGTATCCGGCACGGAGGATCGGCTGCCTTGGTGCTCGACCCAATAATTGACGGATACCATCTCACCCGAGTCCTTATTGATGGCGGCAGTAGCCTTAATCTGATATATCAGGACACTATCCGCAAAATGGGGATAGGCCCATCAAGAATCAGCCAAAGTAATACTACCTTTAAAGGAGTAATACCAGGTGTTGAGGCCCGCTACACGGGCTCTCTAGTACTAGAGGTTATATTCGATTTTCCCGAAAACTTCACAAGCGAAGAATTAATCTTCGACATTGCTCCATTCCGAAGCGGCTATCACACACTATTCGGAAGAGCAGCCTTCGCTCGCTTTAACGCAATCCAACACTACACCTACCTTAAACTCAAGATGCCTGGTCCACGTGGCGTCATCACAGTTAGCGGAAATACAGAGCGTTCCTTACGTGCGGAAGAATATGTGGTGGCTCTAGCAGCCGAACACTGAGCGGCCCCTCCAACTAGAATAAACGGTCGGTCATTAGGACCACAGACATGGTTAGACGAGTCCGGCGCCCCACCAGATGTAACAGCTCGGATGAACCTGAGCTTGGGTTGATAGATATACCCCCATAGGTGTTGCTAGGGGATACTCGCAAAAAATAAGAGGCCCATAGTTTGGCTCGACCCTACCAATACAATAACATATTGCATTTCCATGGTTCGTTCAGATTAACCAACTCTCCGCACAAAGTCTTTCACCTAGGTTTTTCCTTTTTTACAGATGATCATCGTGCTACACCCTTCCAGGATACGACACAATGGAGACACAGACGCAGATGTGCAGCAGGGCCCCGCTCAGAGGTTTCTTTAGATTAAGACCCTGTATAAACCTTTTTTACTGTCTTTTGTTGCTTCATACCCTCTGGATACTTAACACAACCGGGAGGGATGCTGTCGTTATTGGCATTTCGGCACGCCAGACCCATGCATATATCTGGAAATTCAGGGCTCATTATCGAGGGCGTTACCCAACCCAGTATATGTTGTAAAGCCCGAATACCTTAGGGAGTGTTCGATGTCGCGAGTTTGGCCTTATATGCATCAGCTCCGAATCATGTCTTTGGTAAAATATTGGGTTTGCTCGGCTCTTGGGTTTTGTTACCTTACGTTCCGTTTTATCGGCTAAGGCGGCCAAAGGAGAACTACTACGATTGTGCCCTGGTTATTCTGGGTGAGCACCTCAGTAGAGAAAACCGAAAACTGACTGTCATGATACAGCGAGAGACTGGCCAATCACTCGATGACCTAGCGGAATCTTTGGGATTCCTCCGCCTTAACAAGGGACCTGTTTTCCGGTCATGTATGTACGCGCATCTTATTCGGATGAACGCGGAAGTACCAGGGGCTATATAGTAGCCCCACCGAAAAACTCCTATGGCTAAGTGGAAGTGTTACAGATATATAGTCCGATTGCCTGGTTCGCCACGCTATCACCTCCTTAATGGACCAAGACGTTGGATCAAGTGTGATTACGTGCTTTTTTGAACACCCCCGCATTATATGCGTGGGGGCTGAAGCCGACGACTGCTAACTTTCAGGTTATATACATACATAAACGGCCGCACAAGAGGCATTACAGTACTTTTGGGCAGAAGTATAAACACAACCTTTATAACTAAAACAACATTGTTTTTACAATTGAGATACATGTCACTCAAACATGGTACTCTTCGAGCACTGAGCCTCTATTAAACGGGCGCCTTCTAGGACTTCTTCAAAATAGTGCTCGGCCGGGTCCTGGCCTCCCGCTGGACCCCGGGTTGCAATACCGGTGGCCTCCATCCCTGCCCAATAGGTTTTGACACGGGCAAGAGCCATCCGCGCACCCTCTATGCACACCGACCTCTTCACAGCGTCAATATGCGACACAGCGCCAAGGAATTGTTGCACTAAACCAAAATAACTGTTCGGCCTTGGCCCCTTCGGCCAAAGATGATCCACGAAAGACTTCATCGCAAGCCCAGACAACCTATGGAGCTCGGCCCATGTGGCCCTTCTCTCATTCAACGGCAGCGGACGCGTTGGGGCACTAAACTGTGACCAGAACAACCTTTTTGCCTCATGGTCTTCCCGATCTTTGTAAAACTCAGTCGCATCAGCAACACTCTTTGCCAGGTCCGCATACGCGTCTGCAGCACTCCACAACTGATCCGTAGGGGCATACTTCGGATCTCCAAACTTCATCCGCAACAAATAGGGCCTCCCAGTCGTGATATCTCCGGCTTCACAAAGCTGCTCCCTTATCCCTCTCATTTCAGAGCGGGTTTCCTTGGCTGCCTCCAAGGACTGCTTCAGGTCAGCCGCTTTTGCCTGGCTTTCCCTTTCAAGGAGCTCATAGCGGTCGGCAGCATCTTTCAGCTCAATATCCATCTTGGCCATCTTATCTTCGCTTTGCCGATGAGCAGCCTGTTCGGCTTTTAACTCCTCGGCCGCCTTTAGGGCAGTCGCATCACTTCTCCTGGCTTGCTCCTTGGCTCGGGCAAGCTCTTCCTGAAGGGTCTCCATGGCAGCAGCTCCATCTGCAGTCACAACATATTATAGATACTAGCATCATGCTCCTCTTAATATTTGCTGACAAGCTGAAAATACATACCCTGGGCCTCGTCAAGCCGCTTGTTCACAAGCGCGATGTCGGTATCCGCCACGTCAAGCTGCCGCCGGACCCTCAGCCTCCTGCACATAAAAGCAGTGCGGTCATTACCTGTGATTATGATCCTCTATTTGCCACCTCTGGATGGCAACCAGAGTCTCAGGGGCTACTACCTATACAGAGCACACCTAGCGTGTGCGGTACCATCCAAAATACACGTATACTACTTGGCGTACCTCAAAGCCTCTTAACAGGCTAGTAAAAGCTTCATTCAACCCGCTTTTCGCGGATAAAATCCTCTGAACTACCATACCCATTAGGGTACGATGCACATCTGAGATAGCCGCTTGCTCCAAAAGACCCGTTAGTGTGTCCGGCTGTGTGCTGGACAATCCCGGACTCTTTCCGTTGTTCCCCTTGGGAGTCGAATACTCCGGACTTCGGGTGGCCGAAGAGTTAACTTCTGGCCTTGGCGGATCAGGATAAATCCTCCGCGACGACACCTCAGGGTCGTCCACCCCATGAGGCGGCCAGGCAGGAGGAGGCGTTTCGCTCTCCATCATCTCCGGAAGAAGATCCCCCGAAGACGAACTCTGTTGAGAAGGGCTATGATCCGGACTGCAAGATAAGTCTCGGTTATTATTCTCAGAGATAAAGCACGATATATTTATCGAAGCACTTTTCATTCACCTACAGCTCGGTGGATGGCTGGCATGTTCGTGGGTGCTGTGCGGTGAGGACGCCCTCTGGGGCAGGGCTCCCTGGCGAGGGTTTCTTCCCTTGTTTGGACACCTCCGCTTCCAAGTCTTCGGAGGCGGCCCTTTTCCCCACACAAAAAATACACTTCTGTGATGATACATGTTTGTCACAGTAGGTTGGGTTTTTTGTCATGCATGTACATCCATGACGATTTTATGACAGAATCAAGATAGTCATACCTGTGCTGTCGTAGAAGTATTCCATGACATTACCAAAATTATCATCACGGAAATGTCCACTTCCATGACGATAAATCGCGCGTCACAGAAGTGCTTTCGTCAAGGGTGACCGACACGTGGCATCCATCGTAACGGAACGCCGTTAAGCTATCGGGTCGGATTTTGGATCTGATAACCCGTTAACATCCCCGACCAATGGGAAATTTCCACGTGTAAAATTCTGATTGGCCGAAGGGAACACCTGTCAGCTCGTCAGTGGGCCAGATGTCGCCCGTCCATTGGAGGAGACATGCCTATGGTACGTCGACACGTGGCTGGGCCCAACAGAGGCCCATATAGGTTAAAAAGGCCGACCCAGCCAAAGGCTCGTAGAACTTAATCAGGTACTAGTGGGCCAACCCAATAACGGCATGCTTAATAAAGGCCCATTTATGGCCCGAAACCAGATCTGGCCCGTTAATTATTCGCCCAATATTTGGGCCCATTTACGGCCCGAAGCCAGATCTGGCCCATTAATTGTTTGCCCAATATTTGGGCCCATTTGCGGCCCGAAGCCAGATCTGGCCCGTTAGTTGTTCGCCGAATATTCAGGCCCAACTATAGCCCAGTGACTTTCGGCCTGTTAGAGGCCTGATGTAGACATGGGCCCATTTCAGCCCGGTGTGATTTTCAGCCTGGGAATGGCCCGTGCTGCCCATGGGCCATATATGGTCCGACGGGACATCGGGCCTACTAAGGGCCCGTGCTAAAGGTGGCAACAGTTAAGCCCAACGTGACTTTGGGCCTGTTAAAGGCCTGTCGCGTAATTCAGCCCGTTGATGCCTGTACTAAGCTTTCGGCCTCTTAAAGGCCCATGATATCAGTGGGCCAACTAAGGCCTGAGATATGTTTTGGCCTGGTAATGGCCCGTGAGCTAACTGGGCCCATAACGGCCTGGTCTACATTTCGTCCTGCTGAAGGCCCGTCGACGACTAGTGAAAATTGAGGCCCAACATGCATTTTGGCCTGCTAAAGGCCCATGGTTTCATCTCGTCCGTAACATGCCAGTACAATATTCAGCCTGTTAATGGCCCAACGCTACCTGGGCCAAACTAAGAGCTGGGTCGACAAAAGGCCCAACTAAAATATAGGCCGGTGTAAGTTTGGGCCTGGCGCAATGTTTGAAGGCCCCAATCATTCGGGCCCAAGAAAGACGCAGGCCAGCCCAATTGTGGCCGGCTAAAAACCTGGCCCGTTAGAGTCGAATGTTTCGGCCCGGTCGACTACATCTGAATTTTTTTCAGATAGCGAATGATGGCAGTAACTAGTAGGAATTAAGAAAAAACCTACTCTATACAATAAAGAAATTACAGGATAGTAACTAAGAATAAACCTACACTATACAATAAAGGATTTAAGGTATATTACATCCACTGGGCATCGAAGTTCGCCACCAGTGATCATAAAGTGCAACGAAGAAGTAGATTACAAAAACTGGGCACCATTGCAGCGTAACAAAATAATACTGAACTAAGACCACTTCCAAGACAGTTCAAGAAAGGTTAGCCTTGCGGGGGAACTGCTACGCAAGCTGCTTAGCAAGGCTGTGAGACCGGCCTAGCATGTCGGTCATAGCTTCCAGGTGTAGCTGTTTAGCGATGAGGTTCTCATTGGTGTTCTCCGCAATCTTTCTTAGAGATAGGACTTCAAGTCGAAGTTGAGTTGCAGAATGCCTTTCTACTAGAACTTGGGATTGAAGAAGTCGAACTGATTCAGACAACGAATTTTGTGAGCTTGTCTGACTGTTAATCTCAAGTAACTTGAACACTGCATCAAGACAAGACTTTGGGGTTGTCTCGCTATCTTCAAGATGTTTTGCCTTCTTTGCTGCAATATATGTTGGGTTTGTCTCACAGCCTTCAGCAGACTTGTGCATGCCATCAGGCATATCACCCTGAAACAAAGTAGACACATGACAGGTTTTGCACGTGTATAAACAAAGATGATAATTATTCTGTCAATTCTATCCAATTTCAAATTAGAAAATAAAGAGTAAGTTCAAAATATCAATAACATAATTTGGCATTGTTCATAATGCAGGGAGCTTCACCACACTACTGGATTACCATGTCAACATAACAAGCATAGATGAAGGGCAAAGAAAATCATTGTATCTGTTTTGGATAATGTGCATGGCATGTTGTTCATATCATCAGCCACATCAGTAAGATAAAACAGGAGATGACAAGGTGCAAACGTGGGCTGCTTCACCACACACTGGATTATAGATCCACAAAACCAAGCATACATATAGGGAGTATTAAGTAATGTGCATGCTATGAATAAGAAATTTGGTTTTACAAGTAAAACTTAGAACTTACGGTTCTTACGAACATGCATTTTGGTAGAAACAGCAAACTAAACAGCAGTAAACGATAGGGAGTATGAGCAAATTAAACAGTAGTTGAGGATAAAGGCTTTAGAAGGACTGACTTACATTAACAGTTAACATCGGCTTTATAATGCCCTTCTCCATGTCAAGGGAAGGATAACTCAAGAATTTCAGCACAAAATCTTCCTCATAAGCATTGCATGTACTCTACATTTTGTAGAGAGTAATTATAGATATGATAATACTGGAAGGGATAGAGGATAATGAAGATAAGATGCAGATTGATGCTACATAATCAACTACCAATCCCTGGAAGTACAAGCGTTACAGGACAAAATGTACTGACAAGAGCAATGGGCTACACTTCTGCACTGGCATTGTCTGTGTATTCTACTTGTTGGTAAGATTAAATATAGATCTAATCTTTTTTAGTAAATGGTGGGCGAGGGAGATAAGATGCAGAATGCTACAAAATGAACCAATCCCTCTTCCCATAATACAAGAGTGTTTTGAACACTGGTGTACTATACAAAACGTTCTTATATTATGGGACAGAGGGAGTAGCTGTTAATGTAAGTACAGTGACAGACCACATTCAGTCCTTACAAGAGGACTGCAGAGCTAAACCTCTTCAAAAGCATTGGGTTGATTCTAAATTTGTGTAAGAGTCCATACGGATCTTATAATGTCCACCAAATGGACGATTACGAAGCTAACATGTGCAGTGATGCTACATAATCAAATAGCTATGAAAGTAAGTATGGTCATACAGGGCAAGAGGTACTCACAAGAGCAATGCAGTGTGCAGTATAGTTGCAAGATTCTGTGGTCCCTTGAGAACGAATGTTCTTGTGCTAACAGTTTTCGTACAAGTGAGACATTAAGGCAAATGCAGAAATGTAGTTCAAATTGTGATGTGATATCATAGACAGTAACTTAAGCTGAAGCCGAGACCAATGTGTAACAAGATTATTCAAGTCACCGTCGGATAAATGTAGCACCAGAGACTTTACAGAAATTTCGTTCAGAGGCTTGCCATCGAAGTGCGCTTGCCTCAGGTAGGAACGATACTTCATCAACGAGTGCTTGAAAAGTGCAACCAACTCTTGCTCGTCATCACAATCCAGTTTGCTCCTCGCCTATTTAAAAGAACGAATCTTGTGTCTTCTGTCAGCAGAAACATATGCAGTAATGACCATGAATAACATTAGTACATTACTTACGCGTAAGTTGCGGAGGAAGACTGGAAATTGTTCTGTGTCTGTGGTATAATCTTTCCATGAAGGAAAGATGCGCACAAAGTTCCTGACAACAACATAAGCTTCGTCTTCTAAACTGGGAAGAAATGGAACAAGGGTCCTATTTGCTGCAATTGGGGCTCTCTCTGGTTCAAAAAGGGATTTGGCAACTGGATTTGGTGTACTCTTTGCTAGAATGAGGGTTTTGCGTCGTACAGCTGGTGCTATGTCAACTGGCATAATCATATTGTTTGCTGCAATTGGGGTCTGCTGAGTTGGGGCATCAGAAATGACCACTGTAGTAGGGCTAGAGTCTGCTAGAGTTGGGGTATTTTGTGGGTCAGGTAATATTTCAACTTCACCTAATGGGCTATTTGATTTATCAGGTGCCACTACCTTTTCCAAATACTTTGCTTGTGCTCCTCCACGATCAGCAATCGCCCTCTTCCTTTTGAACGTCTGATACACAAGAACAACAGTTGAATGGATAAATATGGTATGATGACAGATGGAATATGTACTGAAAATGGATAGGCAGGGCGTATTCACATACACGATGCGTAAACTAAGCTAATGGCAGTTCAACAAAGTAGAAGCAATGCAAAGCATCAGTTGCAAGATATGTGCGAGCAATGTAACCTTGGAAAGTTAGAGCAAGTACCTTGATGGGTGAATAAGATAGGGCATCTTCCTCTGACTCCTCCACTAGGGAGCTACATTAACTTAGGTCTCCCTCTAGCTCAGAATCACTATTAGGATCATATTCTGAGCATGAATCTGTAGGTGGAGAGCGTTTGCATTGCATTGCATCCAGACTTGATTTCAGTTCCTTAATGCCAAGTTTGACAGCTATGGCATTGTTCTGCTTTATTCTTTTCATGCGCGCAAGCTCATAATCATTATGATGCTGTTGCGAATCTGAGATTCATGAAAACATAAAAAGTAGTCAGATTATATATGGAATGCATTGCGGATTCAACTCAGAGAGTGTCTCCCTATAAACCCCTGCATATGCAAAGTTCACCTCCCCAACCGTGCTGACCAGACCACACACAGAAATACAAACCCCTTATGTCTCTATAACAGGCAGGCACACATTTCAAAACTGAAGTAGGAACATTAGAATCATATGAAATTCATATTTGAAAAAATAAACTAAGCAATTATGAGTGGCGTAATGTTTAGCTTCAAGGGTGGAGTGCTGATAGTGCGACACAAAGCAAGTAGGCAGATTGTATTCCATGTAAAAGATCGAAACCTATGTAAAAGCTGGAAATGGCACTTTCTTTCTATACAATGCAGTGTTCGTTACCCACACATGATGGAAGAGATCACATAGAGAAATACTATTCACTCATGTCTATAGGTCCAGTATTTAGAAACAAGGTGGTCCACCCTAAAAGAATATTGACAACAAATATGACAAGTCAAGCATAGATGTAGTGAATCAATCATTTACTTGTGAGCTTATTAGGACAAGTATGCAGAATTGTAACTGCAGTAAGAGACCGTCCAAAATCTGAATGAAGAAGTTTGTCTAGCACTTATTGTTTGCAACTTATCGATGTGAATAATTGGTATTATATCGAAAGAGTAAGAAAGACAAGTAAAATTGTCAACAAACCTGGCTCGCAGTAGTAATCTGGGTCAATGTCACTACGACCAACAATCCAAAATGACTAGTTTCTATTCCGAGGGCCGGAATTTTGAGTAATGAATCCTAATAATAGTCCTGCCTAATGAGTAATGAATCAATTAGAAAATGGGTGATGAGGAGTGGCTGTAGAGTGTTGAGGACGTATCTTAGGATAAATCAGGTTGGCTTGGTGGGTGCTGCACGCCTGAGCCCTGAACGGGCTGGGAAGGTAGGCACGACGGCACGCCCGGGCAGCGGTGACGCTGTTGGGCGAGCGGCTCCTGGCCTCCTGTTAGTCCGGCGTCTCCTCCTAAAGTCATGCCGTCCGGGAACGGCAAGTTGCCGGCGAGGAGGCGGCTGGGGGCGAGTAGAGACCGGAAGCGCGCAACAGAACAGAGGGGAATCGGGGCCTGGGACGACCCAAAATCCCAGGATTGGCCGGCCCACCGTGGGCACCCTGTAGAAATACACACCCGAGCGGCGAACATGCATTTTCGAAACTCTAAGCATATTTTTTTATGATAGGAAGCACGTATTTTGATCGTATAGTGATCATAAAAGGGGGAAACTCTAAGCATATGTTTTTTAGCAAAAGAGGGTTTCCCCTATGATTTTTATTAAAGAAACCACCACGGAACCAACATGATCAATTAAACCCTAAGCATGATCAGTTAAATCGTACTATGGCTGTGCCATGGCAGATTTGAAGCTGCAAACCGGAGAAATGATATTTAGCATCCATTGTTTGCTTCGAACTAAGAACTAAATTCTAAGAGCTGAAAAGAAAGTAGAGTAACCAAGTTAAGATCTATTTTCTGGTTGAGAACAAAAAGTTGAGGAGATATGAAGTACCACCTCTCTTGCGGCGCTATGTAGGCATCGCGGGTGCGATGGCCGTCGGTGGCGTTGAAGCAGATCTACGATGGTAGACGGGTGCATCGGGGGATAAGTTCCGTTGCGGTGGAAGAGAAGGTCGTGTGAGCGGCCCCGGCAAAGAGGACGACGGCACTGATGAAGCGAGAGGACGCGATGCAAGGCTATTGGTCCGTTGCCGTGGATGAGAAACGTCCATCTCTAGCAGTGGACGACGCGGTCTTGTAGGCGCTCCGGCATGGTGGAGGATGGTGGCGATGGATGTGGTGGAGGACGGCGGCGATGGATGGGGTGGCAGACGGAGGCTGGTGTGGGGATGGGGTGTTCTAGCGCGGACGGTGTATGAATGGGAAAATGGAGGGAGAGGTACGGGGAACCTTGTTTTTGGGACGCGCCTGTCTGAAATATGGGAAAGTTACGAACTTAGCCCTCGTTTAAAAATTGGACGTCTCGTCGGTTGGGGATAGGACGGTAATCTCGCATCTCACCAATATTTGCCCAGCGGGCGAGGAGAGGGTGGTTGGCGCCCATGGTTGGCGCCCATGGTTTATGAACGGGGTTAACAGGTAGGGCGATTGTGTCATGTCTAAGTGAAGTTACAAACCTGCCCCTATTGAAAATATTTGCCTACATCGATTTTGGCTGAGTCGAGTTTGTTTTGCCGCCCACCATGTATGAACGGAGAATAGAGGGAGAAACAGAGGTCTTTCGAACGAGCTTGAATCAAATGTGTTTTGCCGCCCATGTTTGACGCCCACCGTGTCAGAATGGGCTCAGAGGCGGTCGTGTCACGTCTAATTGAAGTTACTAACCTACCCCTATTTAGAGCAGTGGAAATCGGGCCGATGGATTGTCCGTGTAATGGGTAGACAGTAATTTCCATCTCCCAAACACTTGGCTTCGGGCAGCCGATGTGGGAGTGGACATTTTGCTGCTTCTTTCAAATTTTGGGACAATAAGCATCCATGTTTACCCTGGCAACTAAATTCGAATCCACTTTGTATTCCTATATGAATCTTTATAAATCATTCTATGTGTTTTCATATATCTTCAAAAGGACGACAAAGATGTATTCCACTGTCATATATGAACATGGTTTACAAATGCCGATACTCAAATTCAGAAACTAGAATCCAGTTTAAGGTGAATTCGAATATTTGGAACACTTCACGTCCAACTCAAATGTCACACGCAACATAATGTGTACTCCCATTTAGATATGTACACAAGCGATGTATCAAGATTCAAATACCGAGTCAATCAACCAAGAATGTATAGAACTAACAGACATACAAACACTTATAGAGTATATGGATCAATAATATACTTTGGCCGGACTGTTGGACTATGAAGATACAAGATTGAAGACTTCGTCCCGTGTCCGGATGGGACTCTCATTTGCATGAAAGGCAAGCTTGGCAATTCGGATGTGTAGATCTCCTTCTCTGTAACCGACTCTGTGTAACCCTAGCCCCCTCCGGTGTCTATATAAACTGGAGGGTTTAGTCCGTAGGACAACAACAATCATATCATAGGCTAGCTTCTAGGGTTTAGCCTCTACGATCTCGTGGTAGATCAACTCTTGTAATACTCATATCATCAAGATCAATCAAGCAAGAAGTTGGGTATTACCTCCATAAAGAGGGCCCGAACCTGGGTAAACATCATGTCCCCCGCCTCCTGTTACCATTAGCTTTAGACGCACAGTTCGGGACCTCCTACCCAAGATCCACCGGTTTTGACACCGACATTGGTCCTTTCATTGAGAGTTCCACTGTGTCGCCGCAATAAGGCTAGATGGATCCTTCAATCATCTTCAACGATGCGGTCCAGGGGGAGGTTTTCCTCCCCGGATAGATCTTCGTATTCGGCAGCTTCGTACTGTGGGCCAACTCGCTTGGCCATCTGGAGCAGATCGATAGCTATGCCCCTGGCCATCAGGTCAGGTTTGGAAGCTTGAACTACACTGCCAGCATCCACGGAGACTTGATCTTCGATGGATTCAACCCCGTGTCAGGTGTGCTGAACAGTCTCGACGCGCATGACTTAGATCTGCCATCAGACAATACTCGGGGGATCGTGCCTGCGGCTGATCCGGGACTCAACCCAGAGCAGATTGTGCCATCCGAGGACGGGTGGATGGACCCCGCCACGGAGGCCACACACTCATTGGCCTTGGAGCCGGATACTAATCCCACCTCCCATGAGGACGGTATAATCAGACCCTCGGACTCGTCTCCGACTACAGGATCCGAATCGCGTATGCCCGTGCCTATCGAATCTGATTGGGCACCGGTCATGGAGTTCACTCCGCGGATATCTTTCAGCACTCGCCCTAGGGTGATGTGCTAATTTCATTAAGATCTCTCTCCTTGTCAAGAGATTCTTGGCCGAACTATGTCCGGCTTGAGTGGGAAGAGGACGACGAGGAAATTCGTTCCCCACCCACCACCCACTTAATAGCCACTATCGATGACTCAACCGACATGCTTGATTTCGACTCCGAAGACATCGACGGTATGGATGGCGATGCTGGAGATCAACAGGAACCACCACCCATGGGGCGCTGGACAGCCATCTCATCATATGATGTATATATGGTGGATACACCCAAAGAAAACAACGGCAAGGAATGGAAGGACGCAACAGAGGATAATCCCCTCGAGCAGAAACCAAAGTGACGATGTAGGCGCCACCCTAAATCCCACCACAACAAAAACAGCGATGACAGCGCAAGAAAGAACAACACCCCGGTTGACTCCAAAGGAAACGAGGACCCCACGGACCCAACGATGGAGCAGGACAAGCCAGGGGACGATGAACACAGTCCGGAGCCGATGTCCGATGACGGCAATCCCGAGGGTAAAACTCATCAACCTATCTCCGAAGAGGAGAACATTCCGGACGATGATGAACTCAACATCCCACAAAAACACTTGGAACAAGAGAACCTCCATCGAAGGCTTATTGCCACCGCGAGGAGCTTGAAGAAGCAGAAGCAAAGGCTTAAGGCCGCACAGGATACGCTTGACCACAGATGGTACAAAGTGCTCGACACTGAAGAAAAATATGGCGACGATCGCCACACAAAGAGCTACCCAAAGCGCAAGCTGCTGCCCGAATTCGACGATGAGGCCATAGAGCCCATTCCGCCGAAACATTATACGGCCGATCAGCCGGACCGACCACCCCATGGACGCGACAGGGCGGCTAATGGTGCCGCACACAAGTCAGCACACGATTTACATGAGCTTCTGGACAAAAAGCCGGTGTGGCCAGGTCCATTTACGGATCTAGAAAACATGCTCCGGCGCAGGATCACAACCACCAAAATGATCGTACCGATCAAATACCAGCTCAGAATCAATACCGAACACAACAAGCGTCGACAACATGCCATGACACATCCAAATACAGGGGCGCTGCGCACCCCCTGTGCTTCACCGATGAGGTGCTGGATCATAAATTTCCAGAGGGATTTAAACCCGTGAATATAGAGGCATACAACGGAACAACAGACCCTGGGGTCTAGATTGAGGACTTTATCCTTCATATCCACATGGCTCACGGAGACGATCTCCATGCCATTAAATACCTGCCCCTCAAGTTGAAAGGACCGGCTCGGCATTGGTTGAAAAGCCTTCCCAAAAACTCAATTGGAAGTTGGGAGGAACTTGAGGATGCTTTTAGGGCCAATTTTCAAGGGACCTATGTCCGACCTCCGGATGTAGACGATTTAAGTCACATAATCCAACAACCCGGAGAGTCAGCCCGTAAGCTTTGGAACAAATTTCTCACCAAGAAGAATCAAATCGTCGACTGTCCGGATGCCGAAGCCTTAGCGGCTTTCAAGCATAGTATCCGAGACGAATGGCTTGCCAGACACCTCGGCCAAGAAAAACCAAGGACAATGGCAGCCCTAGCAAGCCTCATGACCCGCTTTTGCGCGAGCGAGGATAGCTGGTTGGCCCGTAGCGGCACCAGCGACCCAGGCACATCCGAAGTAAGGGATGGCAACGGGAAGCCGCGACGCAATAAAAACAAGCGTCAGAACAATGACGTCATCCCAGATAATACGATGGTCAACGTCGGATTCAGGGACTCTCGACCCGGTCAACAGAAGAAGCCATTTAAAGGCAGTAGAGATGGACCATCCAGCCTAAATAAGATTCTAGACAAGCTATGGCAGATTCATGGCACCCCCGAAAAAGATCCAAACCACACCCACAAAGAGTGCTGGGTTTCCAAGCAGGCCGGCAAGCTAAATGCCGAACATAAGGGGAGGGAGACGCCAAGTGAAGATGAGGATGAGCCTCGCCAGCTGAACACTGGGGGACAGAAAATATTCCTACCAGAAGTCAAAACAGTGAACATGATTTATGCAACTCACATTCCAAAGAGAAGGCGCAAACGCGCACTCCGGGACGTATACGCTATAGAGCCCGTCACCCCCAAATTCAATCCCTGGTCGGCCTGCCCGATCACTTTTGATCGCAGGGATCATCCGACTAGTATCCGGCACGGAGGATCGGCTGCCTTGGTGCTCGACCCAATAATTGACGGATACCATCTCACCCGAGTCCTTATGGATGGCGGCAGTAGCCTTAATCTGATATATCAGGACATTGTCCGCAAAATGGGGATAGGCCCATCAAGAAACAGCCAAAGTAATACTACCTTTAAAGGAGTAATACAAGGTGTTGAGGCCCGCTGCACGAGCTCTCTAGTACTAGAGGTTATATTCGATTTTCCCGACAACTACACAAGCGAAGAATTAATCTTCGACATTGCTCCATTCCGAAGCGGCTATCACACACTATTCGGAAGAGCGACCTTCGCTTGCTTTAACGCAATCCCACACTACACCTACCTTAAACTCAAGATGCCTGGTCCACGTGGCGTCATCACAGTTAGCGGAAATACAGAGCGTTCCTTATGTGCGGAAGAATATGTGGTGGCTCTAGCAGCAGAACACTGAGCGGCCCCTCCAACTAGAATAAATGGTCGGTCATCAGGACCACGGACATGGTTAGACGAGTCCGGCGCCCCACCAGATGTAACAGCTCGGATGAACCTGAGCTTGGGTTGATAGATATACCCCCATAGGTGGTGCTAGGGGCTACTCGCAAAAAATAAGAGGCCCATAGTTTGGCTCGACCCTATCAATACAATAACATATTGCATTTCCATGGTTCGTTCAGATTAACCAACTCTCCGCACAAAGTCTTTCACCTAGGTTTTTCCATTTTTCAGATGATCATCGTGCTACACCCTTCTAGGATACGGCACAATGGAGACACAGGCGCAGATGTGCAGCAGGGCCCCGCTCAGAGGTTTCTTTTTAGATTAAGACCCTGTGTAAACCTTTTTTACTGTCTTTTGTTGCTTCATACCCTCTGGATACTTAACACAACCGGGAGGGATGCTGTCGTTATTGGCATTTCTGCACGCCAGACCCATGCATATATCTGGAAATTCAGGGCTCATTATCGAGGGCATTACCCAACCCAGTATATGTTGTAAAGCCCGAATACCTTAGGGAGTGTTCGGCGTCGCGAGTTTGGCCTTATATGCATCAGCTCCGAATCATGTCTTTGGTAAAATGTTGGGTTTGCCCGGCTCCTGGGTTTTGCTACCTTATGTTCCGTTTTATCGGCTAAGGCGGCCAAAGGAGAACTACTACGATTGTGGCCTGGTTATTCTGGGTGAGCACCTCAGTAGAGAAAACTGAAAACTGACTGTCATGATACAGCGAGAGACTGGTCAATCACTCGATGACCTAGCAGAATCTTCGGGATTCCTCCGCCTTAACAAGGGACCAGTTTTCCGGTCATGTACGTACGCGCACCGTATTCGGATGAACGCGGAAGTACCAGGGGCTATATAGTAGCCCAACCGTCAAACTCCTATGGCTAAGTGGAAGTGTTACAGATATATAGTCCGATTGCCTGGTTCGCCGCGCTATCACCTCCTTAATGGACCAAGACGTTGGATCAAGTGTGATTACGCGCTTTTTTGAACACCCCCGCATTATATGCGTGGGGGCTGAAGCCGACGACTGCTAACTTTCAGGTTATATACATACATAAACGGCCACACAAGAGGCATTACAATACTTTTGGGCAGAAGTATAAACACAACCTTTATAACTAAAACAACATTGTTTTTACAATTGAGATATATGTCACACGAACATGGTACTCTTCGAGCACTGAGCCTCTATTAAACGGGCGCCTTCTAGGACTTCTTAAAAATAGTGCTCGGCCGGGTCCTGGCCTCCCGCCGGACCCCGGGTTGCAATACCGGTGGCCTCCATCCCTGCCCAATAGGTTTTGACACGGGCAAGAGCCATCCGCGCACCCTCTATGCACGCCGACCTCTTCACAGCGTCAATATGCGACACAGCGCCAAGAAATTGTTGCACTAAACCAAAATAACTGTTCGGCCTTGGCCCCTTCGGCCAAAGATGATCCACGAAAGATTTCATCGCAAGCCCGGACAACCTATGGAGGTTGGCCCATGTGGCCCTTCTCTCATTCAACGGCAGCGGATGCGCTGGGGCACTAAACTGTGACCAGAACAACCTTTCTGCCTCATGGTCTTCCCGATCTTTGTAAAACTCAGTCACATCAGCAGCACTCTTTGCCAGGTCCGCATACGCGTCTGCAGCACTCCACAACTAATCCGTTGGGGCATACTTCGGATCTCCAAACTTCATCCGCAACAAATAGGGCCTCCCAGCCGTGATATCTCCGGCTTCACAAAGCTGCTCCCTTATCCCTCTCATTTCAGAGCGGGTTTCCTTGGCTGCCTCCAAGGACTTCTTCAGGTCAGCCGCTTTCGCCTGGCTTTCCCTTTCAACGAGCTCATAGCGGCCGGCAGCATTTTTCAGCTCAATATCCATCTTGGCCATCTTATCTTCGCTTTGGCGATGAGCAGCCTGTTCGGCTTTTAACTCCTCGGCCGCCTTTAGGGCAGCCGCATCACTTCTCCTGGCTTGCTTCTTGGCTCGGGTAAGCTCTGCCCGAAGGGTCTCCATGGCAGCAGGTCCATCTGCAGTCACAACATATTATAGATACTAGCATCATGATCCTCTTAATATTTGCTGACAAGCTGAAAATACATACCCTGGGCCTCGTCAAGCCGCTTGTTCACAAGCGCGATGTCGGTATCCGCCACATCAAGCTGCTGTCGGACCCTCAGCCTCCTGCACATAAAAGCAGTGCGATCATTACCTGGGATTATGATCCTCTGTTTGCCACCTCTGGGTGGCAACCAGAGTCTCAGGGGCTACTACCTATACAGGGCACACCTAGCGTGTGCGGTACCATCCAAAATACACATATACTACTTGGCGTACCTCAAAGCCTCTTAACAGGCTAGTAAAAGCTTCATTCAACCCGCTTTTCGCGGATAAAATCCTCTGAACTACCATACCCATTAGGGTACGATGCACATCTGAGATAGCCGCTTGCTCCAAAAGACCCGTTAGTGTGTCCGGCTGTGTGCCGGACAATCCCGGACTCTTTCCGTTGTTCCCCTTGGGAGTCGAATACTCGGGACTTCGGGCGGCCGAAGAGTTAACTTCTGGCCTTGGTGGATCAGGATAAATCCTCCGTGACGACACCTCAGGGTCGTCCGCCCCATGAGGTGGCGAGGCAGGAGGAGGCATTTCGCTCTCCATCATCTCCGAAAGAAGATCCCCCAAAGACGAACTCTGTTGAGAAGGGCTATGATCCGGACTGCAAGATAAGTCCCGGTTATTATTCTCAGAGATAAAGCACGATATATTTATCGAAGCACTTTTCATTCACCTACAGCTCGGTGGATGGCTGGCCCGTTTGTGGGTGTTGTGCGGTGAGGACGCCCTCTGGGGCAGGGCTCCCTGGCGAGGGTTTCTTCCCTTGTTTGGACACCTCCGCTTCCAAGTCTTCGGAGGCGGCCCTTTTCCCCACACAAAAAATACACTTCTGTGATGATACGTGTTTGTCACAGTAGGTCGGGTTTTTTTTCATGCATGTACATCCATGACGATTTTATGACAGAATCAAGTTAGTCATACCTGTGATGTCGTAGAAGTATTCCATGCCATTACCAAAATTATCATCATGGAAATGTCCACTTCCATGACGATAAATCGCGCGTCATAGAAGTGCTTTCGTCAAGGGTGACCGACACGTGGCATCCACCATAACGGAACACCGTTAAGCTATCGGGTCGGATTTTGGATCTGATAACCTGTTAACAGCCCCGACCAATGGGAAATTTCCATGTGTAAAATTCTGATTGGCCGAAGGGAACGCGTGTCAGCTCGTCAGTGGGCCAGATGTCGCCCGTCCATTGGAGGAGACATGCCTATGGTACGTAGACACGTGGCTGGGCCCAACAGAGGCCCATATAGGTTAAAAAGGCGGGCCCAGTCAAAGGCTCGTAAAACTTAATCAGGTACTAGTGGGCCAGCCCAATAACGGCCTTCTTAATAAAGGCCCATTTACGGCCCGAAACCAGATCTGGCCTGTTAATTATTCGCCCGATATTTGGGCCCATTTACGGCCCGAAGCCAGATCTGGCCCGTTAATTGTTTGCCCAATATTTGGGCCCATTTGCGGCCCGAAGCCAGATCTGGCCCGTTAATTGTTCGCCAAATATTCAGGCCCAACTGCAGCCCAGTGACTTTCAGCCTGTTGGAGGCCTGATGTAGACATGGGCCCATTTCAGCCCGGTGTGATTTTCGGCCTGGGAATGGCCCGTGCTGCCCATGGGCCATATATGGTCCAACGGGACATCGGGCCTACTAAGGGCCCGTGCTAAAGGTGGCAACAGTTAAGCCCAACGTGACTTTGGGCCTGTTAAAGGCCTGTCGCGTAATTCGGCCCGTTGATGCCTGTACTAAGCTTTCGGCCTCTTAAAGGCCCATGATATCAGTGGGCCAACTAAGGCCTGAGATATGTTTTGGCCTGGTAATGGCCCGTGAGCTAATTGGGACCATAACGGCCTGGTCTACATTTCGGCCTGCTGAAGGCCCGTCGACGACTAGTGAAAATTGAGGCCCAACATGCATTTTGGCCTGCTAAAGGCCCGTGGTTTCATCTTGGCCGTAACATGCCAGTACAATATTCAGCCTGTTAATGGCCCAACGCTACCTGGGCCAAACTAAGTGCTGGGTCGACAAAAGGCCCAACTAAAATATAGGCCGGTGTAAGTTTGGGCCTGGCGCAACGTTTGAAGGCCCCAATCATTCGGGCCCAAGAAAGATGCAGGCCGGCCCAATTGTGGCCCGCTAAAAACCTGGCCTGTTAGAGTCGAATGTTTCGGCCCGGTCGACTACATCTGAATTTTTTTCAGATAGCGAATGATGGCAGTAACTAGTAGGAATTACGAAAAAACCTACTCTATACAATAAAGAAATTATGGCATAGTAACTAAGAATAAACCTACACTATACAATAAAGGATTTAAGGTATATTACATCCACTGGGCATCGAAGTTCACCACCAGTGATCATAAAGCGCAACGAAGAAGTAGATTACAAAAACTGGGCACCATTGCAGCGTAACAAAATAATACTGAACCGAGACCACTTCCAAGACAGTTCAAGAAAGGTTAGCCTTGCGGGGGAACTGTTGCGCAAGCTGCTGAGCAAGGCTGTGAGACTGGCCTAGCATGTCGGTCATAGCTTCCAGGTGTAGCTGTTTAGTGATGAGGTTCTCATTGGTGTTCTCCGCAATCTTTCTTAGAGATAGGACTTCAAGTCGAAGTTGAGTTGCAGAATGCCTTTCTACTAGAACTTGGGATTGAAGAAGTCGAACTGATTCAGACAACGAATTTTGTGAGCTTGTCTGACTGTTAATCTCAAGTAACTTGAACACTGCATCAAGACAAGACTTTGGGGTTGTCTCGCTATCTTCAAGATGTTTTGCCTTCTTTGCTGCAATATATGTTGGGTTTGTCTCACAGCCTTTATCAGACTTGTGCATGCCGTGAGGCATATCACCCTGAAACAAAGCAGACACATGACAGGTTTTGCACGTGTATAAACAAAGATGATAATTGTTCTGTCAATTCTAAAATTAGAAAATAAAGAGTAAGTTCAAAATATCAATAGCATAATTTGGCATTGTTCATAATGCAGGGAGCTTCACCACACTACTGGATTACCATGTCAACATAACAAGCATATATGAAGGGCAAAGAAAATCATTGTATCTGTTTTGGATAATATGCATGGCATGTTGTTCATATCATCAGCCACATCAGTAAGATAAAACAGGAGATGACAAGGTGCAAACGTGGGCTGCTTGACCACACACTGGATTATAGATCCACAAAACCAAGCATACATATGGGGAGTATTAAGTAATGTGCATGCTATGAATAAGAAATTTGGTTTTACAAGTAAAACTTAGAACTTATGGTTCTTACGAACATGCATTTTGGTAGAAACAGCAAACTAAACAGCAGTAAACGATAGGGAGTATGAGCAAATTAAACAGTAGTTGAGGATAAAGGCTTTAGAAGGATTGACTTACATTAACAGTTAACACCGGCTTTATAATGCCCTTCTCCATGTCAAGGGAAGGATAACTCAAGAATTTCGCACAAAATCTTCTTCATAAGCATTGCATGTACTCTACATTTTGTAGAGAGTAATTATAGATATGATAATACCGGAAGGGATAGAGGATAATGAAGATAAGATGCAGATTGATGCTACATAATCAACTACCAATCCCTGGAAGTACAAGCGTTACAGGACAAAATGTACTGACAAGAGCAATGGGCTACACTTCTGCACTGGCATTGTCTGTGTATTCTACTTGTTGGTAAGATTAAATATAGATCTGATCTTTTTTAGTAAATGGTGGGCGAGGGAGATAAGATGCAGAATGCTACAAAATGAACCAATCCCTCTTCCCATAATACAAGAGTGTTTTGAACACTGGTGTACTGTACAAAATGTTCTTATATTATGGGACGGAGGGAGTAGCTGTTCATGTAAGTACAGTGATAGACCACATTCAGTCCTTACAAGAGGACTGCAGAGCTAAACCTCTTCAAAAGCATTGGGTTGATTCTAAATTTGTGTAAGAGTCCATACGGATCTTATAATGTCCACCAAATGGACGATTACGAAGCTAACATGTGCAGTGACGCTACATAATCAAATAGCTATGAAAGTAAGTATGGTCATACAGGGCAAGAGGTACTCACAAGAGCAATGCAGTGTGCAGTATAGTTGCGAGATTCTATGGTCCCTTGAGAATGAATGTTCTTGTGCTAACAGTTTTCGTACAAGTGAGACATTAAGGAAAATGCAGAAATGTAGTTCAAATTGTGATGTGATATCATAGACAGTGCCTTACACTACAGCCGAGACCAATGTGTAACAAGATTATTCAAGTCACCATCGGATAAATGTAGCACCAGAGACTTTACAGAAATTTTGTTCAGAGGCTTGCCATCGAAGTGCGCTTGCCTCAGGTAGGAACGATACTTCATCAATGAGTGCTTGAAAAGCGCAACCAACTCTTGCTCGTCATCACAATCCAGTTTGCTCCTCGCCTATTTAAAAGAACGAATCTTGTGTCTTCTGTCAGCAGAAACATATGCAGTAATGACCGTGAATAACATTAGTACATTACTTACGCGTAAGTTGCGGAGGAAGACTGGAAATTGTTCTGTGTCTGCGGTATAATCTTTCCATGAAGGAAAGATGCGCACAAAGTTCCTGACAACAACATAAGCTTCGTCTTCTAAACTGGGAAGAAATGGAACAGGGGTCCTATTTTCTGCAATTGGGGCTCTCTCTTGTTCGAAAAGGGATTTGGCAACTGGATTTGGTGTACTCTTTGCTAGAATGGGGGGTTTTGCGTCGTACAGCTGGTGCTATGTCAACTGGCATAATCATACTGTTTGCTGCAATTGGGGTCTGCTGAGTTGGGGCATCAGAAATGACCACTGTAGTAGGGCTAGAGTCTGCTAGAGTTGGGTATTTTGTGGGTCAGGTGATATTGCAACTACACCTAATGGGCTATTTGATTTATCAGATGCCACTACCTTTTCCAAATACTTTGCTTGTGCTCCTCCACGATCAGCAATCACCCTCTTCCTTTTGAACGTCTGATACACAAGAACAACAGTTGAATGGATAAATATGGTATGATGACAGATGGAATATGTACTGAAAATGGATAGGCAGGGCGTATTCACATACACGATGCATAAACTAAGCTAATGGCAGTTCAACAAAGTAGAAGCAATGCAAAGCATCAGTTGCAAGATATGTGCGAGCAATGTAACCTTGGAAAGTTAGAGCAAGTACCTTGATGGGTGAATAAGATAGGGCATCTTCCTCTGACTCCTCCACTAGGGAGCTACATTGACTTAGGTCTCCCTCTAGCTCAAAATCAATATTAGGATCATATTCTGAGCATGAATCTGTAGGTGGAGAGCGTTTGCATTGCATTGCATCCAGACTTGATTTCAGTCCCTTAATGCCAAGTTTGACAGCTATGGCATTGTTCTGCTTTATTCTTTTCATGCGCACAAGCTCATAATCATTATGATGCTGTTCAGAATCTGAGATTCATGAAAACATAAAAAGTAGTCAGATTATATATGGAATGCATTGCGGATTCAACTCGGAGAGTGTCTCCCTATAAACCCCTGCATATGCAAAGTTCACCTCCCCAACTGTGCTGACTAGACCACACACAGAAATACAAACCCCTTATGTCTCTATAACAGGCAGGCACACATTTCAAAACTGAAGTAGGAACATTAGAATCATATGAAATTCGTATTTGAAAAAATAAACTAAGCAATTATGAGTGGCATAATGTTTAGCTTCAAGGGTGGAGTGTTGGTAGTGCGACACAAAGCAAGTAGGCAGATTGTATTCCATGTAAAAGATCGAAACCTATGTAAAAGCTGGAAATGACACTTTCTTTCTATACAATGTAGTGTTCGTTACCCACACATGATGGAAGAGATCACATAGAGAAATACTATTCACTCATGTCTACGATTCCAGTATTTAGAAACAAGGTGGTCCACCCTAAAAGAATATTGACAACAAATATGACAAGTCAAGCATAGATGTAGTGAATCAATCATTTACTTGTGAGCTTATTAGGACAAGTATGCAGAATTGTAACTGCAGTAAGAGACCGTCCAAAATCTGAATGAAGAAGTTTGTCTAGCACTTATTGTTTGCAACTAATCAACGTGAATAATTGGATATCATATCGAATGAGTAAGAAAGACAAGTAAAATTGTCAACAAACCTGGCTCGCAGTAGTAATCTGGGTCAATGTCACTACGACCAACAATCCAAAATGACTAGTTTCTGTTCCGAGGGCCGAAATTTTGAGTAATGAATCCTAATGACAGTCCTGCCTAATGAGTAATGAATCAATTAGAAAATGGGTGATGAGGAGTGGCTGCAGAGTGTTGAGGACGTATCTTAGGATAAATCGGGTTTGCTTGGTGGGTGTTGCACGCCTGAGCCCTGAACGGGCTGGGAAGGTAGGCACGGCGGCACGCCCGGGCAGCGGTGACGCTGTTGGGTAAGCGGTTCCTGGCCTCCTGTTAGTCCGGTGTCTCCTCCTAAAGTCATGCTGTCCGGGAACGGCAAGTTGCCGGTGAGGAGGCGGCTGGGGGCGAGTAGAGATCGGAAGCGCGCAGCAGAACAGAGGGAAATCGGGGCCTGGGATGACCCAAAATCCCAGGGTGGGCCGGCCCACCATGGGCACCCTGTAGAGATACACACCTGAGCGGCGAACATGCATTTTCGAAACTCTAAGCATATTTTTTTATGACAGGAAGCACGTATTCTGATCGTATAGTGATCATAAAAGGGGGAAACTCTAAGCATATGTTTTTTTAGCAAAAGAGGGTTTCCCCTCCGATTTCTATTAAAGAAACCACCACGGAACCAACATGATCAATTAAACCCTAAGCATGATCAGTTAAATCGTATTATGGCTGTGCCATGGCAGATTTGAAGCTGCAAACCGGAGAAATGATATTTAGCATCCATTGTTTGCTTCGAACTAAGAACTAAATTCTAAGAGCTGAAAAGAAAGTAGAGTAACCAAGTTAAGATCTATTTTCTGGTTGAGAACAAAAAGTTGAGGAGATATGAAGTACCACCTCTCTTGCGGCGCTATGTAGGCATCGCGGGTGCGATGGCCGTCGGTGGTGTTGAAGCAGATCTGCGACGGTAGACGGGTGCATCGGGGGATAAGTCCCGTTGCGGTGGAAGAGAAGTTCGTGTGAGCGGCCCCGGCAAAGAGGACGACGACACCGATGAAGCGAGAGGACGCGATGCAAGGCTATTGGTCCGTCGCCGTGGATGAGAAACGTCCATCTCTAGCAGTGGACGACGCGGTCTTGTAGGCGCTCCGGCATGGTGGAGGACGATGGCGATGGATGTGGTGGAGGACGGCGGCGATGGATGGGGTGGCAGACGGAGGCTGGTGTGGGGATGGGGTGTTCTAGCGCGGACGGTGTATGAATGGGAAAATGGAGGGAGAGGTACGGGGAACCATGTTTTTGGGACGCGCCTGTCTGAAATATGGGAAAGTTATGAACTTAGCCCTCGTTTAAAAATTGGATGTCTCGTCGGTTGGGGATAGGATGGTAATCTCGCATCTCGCCAATATTTGCCCAGAGCAATTTCGGGCGAGGAGAGGGTGGTTGGCGCCCATGGTTGGCGCCCACGGTGTATGAACGGGGCTGACAGGTAGTGCGATTGTGTCACGTCTAAGTGAAGTTACAAACCTGCCCCTATTGAAAATATTTGCCTACATCGATTTCGGCCGAGTCGAGTTTGTTTTGCCGCCCACCATGTATGAATGGAGAATGGAGGGAGAAACAGAGGTCTTTCGAACGAGCTCGAATCAAATGTGTTTTGCCGCCCATGTTTGACGCCCACCGTGTCAGAATGGGCTCAGAGGCGGTCGTGTCACGTCTAATTGAAGTTACTAACCTACCCCTATTTAGAGCAGTGGAAATCGGGCCGATGGATTGTCCGTGTAATGGGTAGACAGTAATTTCCATCTCCCAAACACTTGGCTTCGGGCAGCCGACATGGGAGTGGACATTTTGCTGCTTCTTTCAAATTTTGGGACAATAAGCATCCACGTTTACCCTGGCAACTAAATTTGAATCCACTTTGTATTCCTATATGAATCTTTATAAATCATTCTATGTGTTTTCATATATCTTCAAAAGGACGACAAAGATGTATTCCACTGTCATATATGAACATGGTTTACAAATGCCGATACTCAAATTCAGAAACTAGAATCCAGTTTAAGGTGAATTCAAATATTTGGAACACTTCACATCCAACTCAAATGTCACACGCAGCATAATGTGTACTCCCATTTAGATATGTACACAAGCGATGTATCAAGATTCAAATACCGAGTCAATCAACCAAGAATGTACAGAACTAACAGACATATAAACACTTATAGAGTATATGGATCAATAATATCAACTAACATACATAAGCCAGGCCGCTGTACTTTTTTTTGGCTAAAACAGCATCCTTTTTTAGCCAGCATCTTGGCCCTTTCCGATGCGTGCCACTTATAGTCCATCTATACTACTACTATTGCTGAATGAACATTCAGCCCGATTGGCATATTTGTAGGTCTGGCACAGCAATCCAAATGAAATGTCTCCGAGTCTTATCAATTAATACAGACTTGTGCTCAAATAAAATTACAAACCAAAAAACAAAAAAACAATTATTACATGATCTCTAAAACAAATGGTTTGATTGATTACATGAACAGACAACACAAAGGTTATTCAACTATGGAAAGAACATTTCACCTATGATTTACCAAGTAGGAATTTAATTTCCTTTTTTCCTTCAGGACCTTAACAATCTGGTAGTCTCAGCTTGCTTCGTTTTGAAATCCACCAAATATTTAATGGTTGTCTTGAGTACTGCTTGTGATTGTGCTGTTTGTTTCCTCAACATGTCAACTTCATCTCTAAGTGCAGAAGCAGAAGCTCTTTCTACCACTAGTTTAGCCTCTAGAGCATCAGCAGTTGGCAATTCATAATGCACGATTGGGTCGGTCCCACTACTGTGCGATGATGCAACGTCCATGGGGACCTCGCTCTTTGATCTTGGGCTAACCTATTTTGCCATTAAAGTTCCGATTGGATTCAGAAAAGTTGAAGTTAGCAAAACATCTCAACTGGGAGTTATAACAGCAAACCAGTTAAACAAACAAGGAATTAAAGAGTTTCAATTGGATGCTGAAAAGTACAGTAGTTATTAACATCATTGTAACCCGCTGTTGTAGCAGCAAAGCAGTTAAACAAACAAGTAGATATTTAAGTTAAGGCAAACAGGTAATTCTTAACAGTAAGTATCAAACACATAGATAGGCGCAGTCTACAATATGATTAACAGGCTGTGCCATTATGTAATCAGTAGCAAACTAAATTAAGCCAAGCAATGTAATTGAACAATTTTGCAATAAGTGGCTAACTAAAATTCCGAGAAGCAGGTAACTGAACTTATGCTAGTTCTTTGTACATGCACACGGCAACTTCTTTTTCGCTTACAAGGTTGTACAAAGGAGTCCATGGCATCAATTGCTTGGATACGCAGTCCCAATACTTCTTTCTTCCCACACTGCATGGGTAAGTCGAATGGTTAATCTGGTAAGATGGTGCGTCCTTGATATGTTATATGAGGACGTGTAGTCAGACTAGTTGTAGCCGAACACATCACACTAGATTTTACTGTATATTTCATGCGATTACTTTTGGCATATCGAGATCTAAGAAATCTATAATAGGATGAAAAGACTGGCATCCTTCACATTATTGGCGAACTCAGTTCATAGAAACAAGCAATTCAACCATTCTATGGGTAAATCAAAAGCGCCACTGGAATATTTTTCACTATCCAATCATGCACGCAAAAAGGCGCGACACCACCATAGGGGCTGGTATGGGCGGCCGCCTCAGGTGGCTGGAAAGTGTGCACCTAGTTTGAGTCGTCCAGGTTGGCCCATGCTAGTTTTGTTCGTCCCAACGCACGAGCAGGCAATGTAAAAAATGAAGAAAAATGTTTCAATTTGGATGGGCCAATAACATAAGTGCAAGGCAGGCCCTATAGCAGGCTCGCGGCCCATACGAGCGCCTCCCATATCGATCGACAACAGGAAAAATCCCAGTTCATTCGCTCCAGCCTCCAGTCTGGTTTGCTCCTAACCTAGCCGCCGCTGGATAGACCGACACGGCACTTCCTCGCGCCCTCGTTGGAGGGCGGTCGCCGGGATTCAAGCGAACGAAAGGACAAGAAGATGAAGATCCAACCCTGGGTGTAGCCTGCGTGGGAGGCAGCGGTGGCAGCACGGGCATGGCATCAATCTTGCGCAAACGGACAGTCGCGGCTTGCAAGAGTAGCATGCGCAACGAGCAGGTACATCAGATCCCTGATTATATCTAATTCAACTCTTCAATTTCTGACCAATAGTTAAACCTGACGGTGTTGTAAAACTGCTTGTATGTAGGGAATCTATGAGAAAATGAAACCAATTTCTACTTATTTTATAACTCCCCCAATCAATACTAAACTGACTAAATCTGATGTATCTAATCAAGTTTCCGGTGCAAACATACAAGCTCATGTTGTTCTTGAGCCTGAAGTGTCTAATGAACAGACTGCTAATGAAGGATTTGATGCAAACATTTTACATGCTCCTGGTGATGAACATATAGTGTCTAATGAGGGATCTAATGCAAGCATTTTGCAAGCTCATTGAAGGATTTAGTGTCTAATGATGATCTACTATGTTGAGAGAGACAGAGATTTGCATGCATTGATGACAAGCAAATTATAGTGCATTTTCATAGCTTGAGGAAACGTCGAGGCCATCTACCAAAAAGTCCCCGTATCATGACAACATAGCATAAATACTTTTCTAATATGTTGTTTGAAACTATTGGCATACTTGTGCAGGATATATATATTGATATGCAGTTTGCACACTGGTTATACGTGCAATTACACTTCGATATTTTCAGCCAGAGAACGAATAATTCATGCAGGTACAGATCATGTTTGTAGTCCTTGTACACCATGTTGCATTTTGTGTTTTTTGATTTTCAAAGTGCATGTAGCTTCACATTTCTCAAGTTATGTTGATTTCCTGAGTGCAAGTGCCTTCGTATTTTTTAAGTTAAATGTTCACCCCTGATAACTTGAATTCGTGGATCAGCCACTTCACACAAATCATACACGAATGCCAGTACAAATTAAATGAAATGCAGGGACTTACGCTAGCTCGTTGTACAGGCTCACTGCAGCTCTGCTTGCGCTTGGGATGTTCCATGTACAAGTCCATGTTACTACTTGCTTGGATGTGCAGGCCTTGCGCTCCTTGCATCCCCCTCTACATTTTTGACACGGTGAATGGTTGATCAAATAAGAGGAATCGACCTTGATGTTGTACCGGAGGACAGATACTTGCAAGGTTATACGGGTGTGCAGGATGTGTACCAGATCCCGTAGCGCCGTCATGCTTCGCTAAAAAATGGATTTGCTTGTTTTAGATGATATCTCCATAAGAAATAAGAGTTAAAGTCAGAGTTGCATAGGCGTGTAAGCTAAGAGAGCAGTGAAAGGATATCCAAACATCGTCGGAACAGTGCACAAGGGAGTGATGTGTGGATACCTAGTTCGGGCCGACGTTTGGGCATGCTCGCCTAGCTAGAGTGCGGGTCACTTCAGAGCCATTGAGGGTGATGCGCTGGCGTTGGCTGGCCGCGCATGGATGCAGATCTTGAGTGGCAGCGGAGCGCTACGATGCGGTGGACGAGATCGTTGGTGAAGCCCCAACAGCCTCGGGGGGCAGAGGTGC
Source organism: Triticum aestivum (assembly GCF_018294505.1). Classification (NCBI taxonomy): domain Eukaryota; kingdom Viridiplantae; phylum Streptophyta; class Magnoliopsida; order Poales; family Poaceae; genus Triticum; species Triticum aestivum. The sequence continues at coordinate 678,377,571 of NC_057798.1, read as the reverse complement.
GACGATGTGCTCGGTGAAGTAGCCCCGGTGAGCTGGGAGACGGTGTCGGTGAAGCGCACCTGATGCGGTGGAACTCGGTGTCTGTGAGGCACGTCAGTTGCGGCGGCCGACATTGTCGGTGGACCACCCGGTGCGGTGGACTAGGGCGTAGATGAGGTAGCTCCGGTGCGGTGGTGAAGCGCGACCGTCGTCTTCGTCGTCGTCGTCCGGCACAGAGGTGGGGAACGGTGGGGAAAGAGACGAGACGAGGGGCGATTCGAGGGATGGCGGCAAATTAGGGATTTGAGCAATCTGGGCGCGGAAGGGGACGGTGGAGAAGAGAGATTTTGCAGGGCTGGAATTGGGGCCGCTAGATATTTCAATCCAAAATGTGGAAGCGCAAACTTATATTGTCGTCGTCCTTTTTTTTTGGGGGGAGGGGGGGTGGGTCATTGGGTGCTACGCGTCCGTCCGACACACGCGACCACCCCGACAGGACTATGCTTTGGTGCCTTAATCCATGACATGTGGGCCCAACAGGTGGCTGGCCCACATGTCAGTCACCCAAGGGCAGTTGCCTTTAAGGCACCGAAGCAGCGTCTATCCCAACACGACCCTGGTCTGCCTGGTGCACCTACATTTGAGAATGCAAACGAAACGAATCTTCTTTCATTTGCAAACGAATCTGTATGTATTACCATGCCCGTGTTTTCCTTGCAATAATTAGTCATTCGAAACGAGACACTCCATCCATTCACTTTTGTAAGTCGTTTCAGACAACTTAAAATGAACTGTTTTGCACATTGTCTGAAATGTCTTCAAGGTCTTATAAAAGTGAACAAAGGGAGTACTATAAATTAATTAATGAGGAGTTATTTGAAAAAAAATCGAAACGGTACCCACGCTAACATGGATTAGAGTGTGTCACATAATTAGTTATTTGAATTAGAGTGTGTGTCACGTAGTTAGTTATTTGAATTAGAGTGTGTGTCACGTAGCGATCTCCAATTCTAACGTGGATTTCGCATTTCACTTTATCCACGCTACTTTTTTAATACAAATTCATATGTATATGATGAACACCATGGTAGTGAGAAAACTTTTGGATGGATTCAAACATATGACCTACAAAATAGCACAACAAATTGAGTCAATGTCAACTTTTCGAAACTTAGTATGGCACGAATTCGAAATAATTACCCGTATGCCTGGTCCTCGGTTCAAATCTTACAATGTACACCGAATTGAAACATCGATATTAAGTCTCGTACTATGTACATTCATATGTTGTTTTTAGCCCCCTCCCCCCCCCCCAGGCACAAACACTACATACTTCCGGTATCGGTCAATCTTCCTCTCCTAACCACCTTAGCAACCTATCGGTTTCCAACACACGTTCATTCTTTCTCTCCATGTTTCGATCTCTAAGTCTCTCAACTACACAACCCCT
>NC_057798.1:678354786-678375388 GCF_018294505.1 Triticum aestivum | reverse complement strand
GTCTCGATTGACCTCGCTCTTTCTCGGACAAAAACGATATATCACCATGTTTGAGCCCAATTCGACCTATTCACATTGTATACTCTCTCACGCACATCGTCTATCTAGGTCACTCTCTCCAACCCGTCTCACTCTTTCGATCGCACGACCCCTATGTGATCGGTTGACCTTGCTTCCTCCCACGCACAAAATATATCTACACGTTTGTGACTGGATCATCTCTCAAGCTCTATCTTACAGCCCTCACCCTTACCAAAAGCTCAATCAGACAATATCTCTCCGGAGCATATATATATTTGTTCAATGAATGTCGGACCACACTCACTTTTTCTCTCTATCTATATGTCTCTCGATTGACCTCGCTTTCTCACACCGTATCTTCCACGCGTTGAAGCTACTACCTCTTCATCCCTCGCAAAGCCGGAGCTATTTACATTCTGAGGGGCACTCCACCCTTGGATTAATTTGTGTAGGCATTTATTCCGGTCGGTTTAGATTATATTTTCGTAGCATTCGGCCCACAACTACTCTAAACACCGTTGCAACCCACGCAATTCCCCTAGTTGATTTCCCTCTGGCTCGGTCATCGCTCTCTCGCACGTCCTTTCTCACCTTCAATGTCGCACCATGGTATTATTGAAAAAACTATGTTGTTCTCTTTAATTATTATAAATAAGCTACAAAACTACGCACCGATAGTCCACTTGGAATGGAACAAATTTTGACCCACAAATTAAAGTGCTACAAACTACACACCGAGGGGCCCACATTTCATGAAACAAATTTGGACCCATATACAAATTAAAAAATAAAGGACGAGGATCGAACATGCGACCGGGCCTTCAAGGCGCATGTCAATAGGCAACATACGTAGAATAGCAATGTTTGTTATACCCCCTTTGTTTACATAATGTTTTATATTACCACAGCCTAATTAATGGATAACATGTAATATTATTTTTAGTACTATTCGCCTTCACTTACTGGTGGGTTCCATGTGTGCTCTCTCTCTCTCTCTCCTCCCCTTCTGCGTTTAGATGCACGGGCAAATAGGAAGAACTCGCGGGCGATGTTGCCGTTGACCATATCTGGACGCGTTCACAAGTCACGGCACCAGTTTCACATACTAGCAACACTAGTCAGTGTGTACGTGCAATGCACGTTAATTTGGAAGTATATTAAGTAAATGCGGATATTAACTACTAGGATATTATTTGCGTGTTGTCATGTGATTAGCACTATTTTTGGCATGAAATTAACTGCATGCTAAACGTGTTGAGCGCTCGACATTGAAGCAGTCTAGGTCATTGGATGACAAGGAATACATGTGGATTGATGACGTTTTATATTTAATTTGATACGGCTCTAGCCGAACATTCAATCGATCTGACTCCGACTTTAAATTATATGACGATCGATATAAAAATAAACGGAAATGATAAACGTTCGGATTGTAAGCATGTCAATCCGAACGTTTTCATGGCAAATTTAGATTACGCGGCGATGGCGGGGGCGTCTCGCAGTGGGAAGCGGCTCCTCTACCGTGCTCTGTGTGTCATTGAGGCACTGGCTGACGACGGCGGCGGCGTCTTGTGCCGTTGTTGGCGTACTCCTGGATGTTGGCCTAGCTTCGAGGAAGGCCAAAATGTTCTGGACCTCCGAGCGAGTCAACTGGCGGGAGGAAGCGACTGGCGTTGGTGCAAGGAAGCGGTCAACGGCGACCATCCATGCCGCCGAGGGGGGCACTGGCACCCGCGCGGGGACATGCGCTGTCAATGGCACGGCAGAGACATTCTTGTGCACGGGCACCGGCATGGGAGCGCACGTCAGTGCACGCGCAGGCGCATGCGCTGGCAGGTGCATGGGCACCGGCACGGGCGTGCGCGTCAGTGCACGCGTAGACGCATGCGCTGGCAGGTGCACGGGCGCGTGAAAGTCGGCAGGGACCTCGTGGAATCCCGTGGCATCAAGCTCGGCGACAATGTGCAGTTCCCAGCCCATCAATGCCACGGGGATGGGCGCTGGTGCAGTCGGGGCGACGGGAGCCAGAACGGGAGCGGGGACAGGCGCGGCGTCTTCCCGCAAGGGCAGTTCAAGCTCGTCCCAAAGCGCCTTATGTTCTTGAGACTCCGGCTCGGTGTCTTCCTCATAAAACTGTAACACTAAGGACAGACCATCGTGATGCGGCATGGCGTACGTTTAGGTCAGGCTAGTTGGAGGTAGACGACGGGAGAATCGGAGAGGAAGAGAGAGGATTGTAGCGATACCGGGTAGTGCAGGGTTGATTTTAAAATGTGGCGCTGGCGACATTAAAAGTGGGAGCAGTTGGGACGACGGTGGGCGGAGGAGCCTGGTCAAACGGCTCACCTCCCGGTGAGTCTGCACAACGGTATGCTCGCACACATCCCTGACAGCCGGCGCAGCGGTCTGCTCGCACGCCTCCCGTCGACTGACATGCTTGCTGGGACGGCACCTGCCGATGAGAAGCGGGGACTCGTGACGGCACGTAAACGCCCATGGTTTCAATAGTGAAAGCGTTCGCCTTAACGTGACAGGTCTTTGTTCCAAAATACCTTGACTCTTCATTTGTGCAACTTGTCATAAGCAGCTTGTCTCGAATTGAAGAAAAAACTTACGAAGTAATATTTGTGCCATATCACGTGACTATGCTCAGTTTCAAGAATTTATGCTCACTTTTGGATTTTCTGAAATTTAAGATCCAGGATTCGAAACAATATCATAACCTGCATCATGCAATAAATTTTCAAGTCGTACATCTATCCTGTTGTATTTCTTAAGAATGGATTTAGTCAAACATTTTGCTTAGTTAAACCTCCTTTCCGGTTTATAGGGCTCAATTCAAAAATCTCACCAACCAAGGTAGATGGTGAGTGGTGGAACAATTGTTGTAGTTTGCAAAACCAATCAATTAATGCGCTTGTTTTCCTCAAAAATTGTGTTTACGAATGCATTAATTGCAATGCATGCATGCATAAAGTACATGCATTGGTCAATTTTCTCTTAATTCTTGCATGTAATGATTTATTGCACCTTCAAATCTGAACATGTGATGGGGAACAACCAAATTGAGACTTATAAAATGGGAAAACTAAAATTTTGAGATAAGCCCTATAAACCGTAAAAGGATAATCCATGCGTACCACTGCATTGCCTGATATATTAACTCAAGTACTAGGCACGAACAAACGGGCTCAATTCTGTGCTCATCCTGGTGTAGTAGTAGTAGTAGTACTAGGCAATGCAGTTGACGGGTGACCTTGACGAGCGGCGACCGAGGGAATTGAACCGTGCTCGGCACGGTAGGTAACATTGTCTAGTTACTAAAACATCCCTCCGTTGTTCATCGGTAGTCATTATGGACTAGGGACATGAGGGGAATTTCCTAGGGCTGGAATTCTGGCCGCCAGATATTTCAACCTGAAACACTGAGGCTCGACTGGTTGGGGTTGCCTAATGTGCATACCACACATGCCACCGAAGGACACGAGCCCATTTTTTTAGGATCAACACGAGCCAAGGTCTGGCTGGTACGCCGTTGAGTCCTACCATTCGAGAATACGAAAGGATCCTTTTAAATTGCCGAACGAATCTATGTGTATTACAATACCCGTATTTTCCTTGCAAATACTAATCTCAACATGGTAATTGATTTATGACAAGTTGTTGAATTAGAGTGAGTTTGTGATATAGTGATCTCAACGTGGATTTCACATTTCATGGTATCCCTAGTATGTTTTCCAATGCAAATTCAAATTTAAAAGATGAACAATATGGAGGTGAGAAAACTTTGTATGTATCAAGCATATGACCACACACACACACACACACACACACACACGAACACAACAACAATCCAATAAGTATAGTGCATCTATTTTTCCAACCCATGCATATATGACACGAATTCAAAAATACTCCTTCTATTCCTCAATATTAGTCTTTTAGAGAGTTCAACAAGTCACTACATACGGAGCAAAATGAGTGAATCTAGACTCTAAAATATGTCTATATACATCCGTATGTGCCAGTCCATTTGAAGCCTCTAAAAAGACTAATATTTAGGAATGAAGGGAGTAAAATGTAAGACATCCATGGTCCTCAGTTCAATATTTAAAATGAACATGAAACTGAAACATGAATATTAAGTCTAGTACTACAGTACATGCAAATGTTGTGTTTAGGCGGAGCTATGATAGTCGGGGGTTAACCCCTTGACCTTAGATAAAATTGTGGAGCTCTGTTTAGGGTTGTTTAGATTATATTTGTCCCCACCCTCCCAACCACCGATTGGTTGTGCATGCCCCACCCCTCCTCCCCGGGAGAATATCATGTGCTCCCATACCTTAGATGCTATATGCCGATACGAGTTGCTTGGAGCTTGTAGATCTGAGATATGGCAGCTCACATGATGTTTCTTAATTTTTTTGCAGGAAACCTTGATGAGTTTGAGAATTGCACACAATTTGTACAAAAACTACTTAGATGCCCTTTGATCCCATATCCAATGACCTCGAAGCTCGTATCACCGTAGCATCTAAGATGAAGGAGGACATCATATTCTCCTGTATGTAAGAATATCATGTGCTACCACACCTTAGATGCTTTGGTGATACAAGCTCTTTGGAGGCGTTGGATTTGTGACCCAACACCTCCTCGGTGGTTCAAATGTTTTCTTGCAAAAAAGCCCCAAAAGAGTTCGGCCACTGCTTACAAGCACAAACACTGCTCAGATGCCATTGGATCTCAGATCAAACGACCTCCAAGCTCGTATCACCGTAGCATCCAAGCCGCGATAGCACCTTATGTTTTCTCGCACGGGAGAGTATGAAGTGCTCCCGCACCGTAGATTCTATGGTGATACGAGTTCACTGAGATCTACCGGCCCATAGTAGGAGGTTTGAATGTTTTTTTTGCAATATACGGCTGATAGAGTTTGGGAAATGCGCACAAAGTACAAGTACTATGCACGTGCCATCTGATCACTGATCATACGACCTATATGCTCATATCACCGTAGCGGGTAATTAAGCTACGGGGAGCACCTAATATGAGCACCGGGGAGCTGTTGGATCGAAGATGCAGCGGCACACACGAGGCCTGAATGTTTTATCTGCAAAAAAAACCTTTGGAGAGTTTGGAAATTGCGCATAATCACAAAGACTACTCCCAAGCCATTGGATCTCACTTCCAACGGTGTAAAAACTCATATCACCATAGTATCTAAGTTGCGGGGTGGATGTGATATTCTATGCCACTATCATTCTTATTTGTAAACTTGCAAAATACGTGTAACTCGTGCCATTACTTGTCTAACCGCGCAAAGTGTTTGTTGAAAAAAAACCATCCTACACTGAAATATCGGAACAACACACGGGGGTCCCACTTGTCATTTATCAAATTTGGACCTAAAACTAACAAATCTGAAAGACGAGATTCGAACTGGCAACCTGGACTACAAAACGTAAGTCGATAGCCTGAAAAAACGAATGGTTGTTGGCTTTGTCCCATAACTTGGTTTTATACAGTACTTGCATTGAGTAGAGTTGAGGGAGCGACTCATCAACACGTGCATGACCATTGTCTCACTTACTGGTGGGTCCCAGGTCTACGATCTCAATCTCTCTTCTCTCCATCGTCTAACCTTTGCACGGGCACACACGAAGAGTGGTGCTAGCTTGCTGTGGTGTTATTACAACTAAAAAAACTTGGAAAATAGAAGAATCGACTAGAACAAGAGACGTTGTGGCTGGTCGAGACGGAGCTAACCGTGCCACGTTTGCATGATGAAGCTGTGTGGCTAGTGGGGTGTTTTCGACCGACTGGCTGGGTCCCGAGGTCGAACCATAGGTACTACGTCTAATACAGTATATTTTTACATGCACATTTTTCCTCCGGGCCGAGACGTGGCACACCCTACCGCGTGGTTTCCGGGTCCTCCCAGGTGGTGCACGCATATATTCTTCCTGACATGGGACGCCCTACCACGTGTTTTCTGGGTCCTCCTCGGTCATAGCGCCGAAGCAAGTAAATGAGTCGTCAAATCACGAAAAACCACCTTTCCTGTTGAGTACATCAGTGAAGCACGGTGGCTAGCTAGTTGGGCTAGTTTGACCGATTAGCTAGGCCGCCGCCACATTTGTTTTTTCACCCCTTTTTTTATCTACTTGCCGGCAGGTAAATTTAAATATCCACCGCGGCGTTGCTCTGGTGTTTGGGTGCGGCAGGATTTTTAATTTTTTGATTGACGGGAGCAGGCACGACAGGATTTTTAATTTTTTGATTGATGGGAGCAGGCATGGCAGCAATTAGGCACGATGACTCTGCCTGTAAAAACCGAGTGCTCCCTGATGTGAGAAGTCGTCGACTGGTGTTTTACCGTGGTGAAAACCAAAAGATTCCCCGCTCCTCGGCTGGCTCTCTCCGCCTTCCCGTGGATTGCATTGCCTTTCAGCCGTTTCGCCCCCTTTGCTTCCTCTCCCCATTGCTTCTACCTGGTGCCATGGCGGCGCAGCAGATCACGGAGTTGGAGGTGAGGCGCCTGACACAGGAGCTCCAAGCCAATGATGCGGAGCTCAGGGCCAAGGACATGGAGCTCCGTGAGCTCAAGGAGGAGAGGAGTGCCATGCTCCTCCGTTATGTGCGGGAGTTCACAGAGCTTCAAAAGCGGCAGGCGTCCACCACAAAAATGCTCGAGGCGTCGACGACGTTGCTGCAGAAAGCGGGAGATACGATAGGCCGTCAGGGCAGCCGGCTGGAGCGCGAGCGGGCTAATCGTGATGAGGTCTAGGATCGCCTCAGCCACTTGGTGAACCAAGTTCCCACGCACGTGTTGCGGTTGCGCAATGCCTACCGTCGTGCCAGCGCGATGATGCCGGCCATTGGGATAAACCCGTTCGACCACCCGGTCGACTTCAACGAGCTGCGGCTTCCTGACCTGGTCACCTTCTTCACCTATATCTCCGAGGAGCTGAGCCGTCTCCGCGCGATGGTGGGGGCTGAGATGGACAAGGAGGGGTTGTGGGCTGCCGTCGCCGTTGCCGGGCGAATCCTTTCAGGGCTCCGTCACCGAAATCCATTCGTGCCATTGGACGCCATCTTTGACGAGCTTGCTTCCGTCGACCGGGAGCAGGCTCTGCGGGCGGTTGCACCCTGCATCACCAACTTCGTGCGCCTCGAGAAGCAGAGGGACTTCGGTGGTGTTTAGGCGCCCTCTGCATGGGCATGTCCATGTCTCGGCGCAACATGACCGTTGGATCAAACTCAGACGATGCAGATCAGTCACTGTACCACAAAGCGTGTGGGTGTGTTTGGTTGCATTCTCATCTCAATATAGTTGTTTCTCTTCGTGTATTTTTGTCAACCTACTAGTGTGGACTCATGCACCCTTCATGGTTCATGCACTCTGCCAAACATCCAAAAGTGGGTCGAGAAGGGAACTTTTGCTCCCCTCCTGTGCACCCTTCATACACCCTTTCTAACACTATAGGATGTGCTTCATATGGTTCATGTTTCGTGGAGTACTGTAGCACCGTACTCTCCGTGCGCTGTGGACCTAGTTCTATTGACATTGATCTCACCATTCATTCTCGACCGGACAGTCGAAAAAGCGGTACTATGTTACATATAGGAGTAGCTGACATGCGCACAACATCATTTGTTATCGTCATATCTTACCACACTAGCAACAAGATGGTGTAGTACTGACGTATGAACCACTGCACATGCCTAGTAGTAGGAGCACTGTGTATGTTCAAGTGGCTGCCGTGTTTCGCACTCCTCCATCATAAGAGTGGAAACGCTTGCTGTAATCATTTTTTTCTTCAGAATGAAAAACAATGGACATGCTCTACCGTGCGGATCCTCCTCCAGCCATGCACTAAATTACTCACTTTCACCGACGTGTGGGATAGCCAGCACCTGGGTCCACCAGCCATGCACTAAATTACTCCGTAGTAGAGTGACGGTAGACTACCCCGATCGAACCGCTGCAGTAATGCCCAATGAGCCGTCAAATCACAAAACCCCCTCCTTTCCAGCAGTAAGTTGGACGGACGAAGCAACCATCATTTCACTCTTCTCTCTCAGCTTCCTCTCTTGAAGAAAACCCTCACTCGCTTCGCTTCTCCCTCATCTCGTTCCTCCTTTCACTCTTCTCTCTTAGCTTCCTCTCTTGGATGGACGCCGGAGCACCGGCCAACGTGATGTCTATGGCTCTGGCCAAAACCGTCGAGGCTCATGGTACGAAGAAGCGCAAGCACCCTGCCGAGACTACCGCAGACAAGCTCAAAGCCATCGCCCTGTACAAGCCCCCCTCTTCAGGATCCCTCATTAAGCAAGTCCAGGTAATGTCTCTTGTTGACGATCTTTTTCTCGATCTTGATCGTGTTTTTTCATCTAACACGCAGTACTAGTACTGGTAGTACATTACAACTTTCTGGGTGATCTTGCATGTGATTTTAGTGTGCCAAATGACGGTTCTAAATTCCTCTTTTGACCAAAACATGCGAGAGGTTGACACTGATTTCTTATAGATTACTTTCAACTACTCCCTCTGTCCCAAATTTCTTGTCTTAGATTTGTCTAGATACGGATGTATCTAATACTAAAATGTGACTTGATACATCCGTATCTAGACAAATCTAAGACAAGAATTTTGGGACGGAGGGAGTAATTTATGAACATCAATGCTACCTTTTAACAGGGTATATTTGCCTGAGTAACTTGTGTTATGGATATTGCATGTAATCCCTCTGCTCTTATGCCTTTGAAGACATGTTCTAGTGTCTTTGTTCACTCATTTTTGTGTGTATATGTAGTCATATATGGAGTATAATATCAAAAATCATCTTATATTTCTGAATGGAGGTAGTAATAAAATATGGTTTCTGTTTGAATTAGAACCAGGTCCGCGGTGGAGATGAAGTTCTCAAAGTCATGCCGTGTGAACTGGAAGACCTAATGATGAGTTCTACTGCTGAACTATCCAGTTGCTGTGTCCTTGTCGCCACATGTCCTGAACTAGTGTTTTCCTGTAGCATTGTTGTCAGGCGTGTTCTCGAGGTTGTACTTGACCACAACAATTTCCTGGCTGTGCCTTCGATTACGAAGGGTGTGGTTCTTGTAAAGCTTCCCAACAAATATGATGTGGCATGTCTTCATCATCATGTTTATGAGTGGAAAGACCACTCTGTTAGGTTCTCCAAGGTTGACAAGATGGTGATGGTGCATGTAGACATCTCACACGAAGTCCATGGCCTAGTCAGTTATGCGGGGTTCATCCCGTAGGTTGGTGGCAAGAAATAGTCTATTTAGTTAGTACAACTTTGCTTGTCTGTAGTAACTAGTACGTACTATTGTTCAGTACTTGATTTGTGTTTGTGAACCCTGTATAGTTTATTAGTACTGCCGCTTTTGGTGTGTGGTCAGTCCTGAGAACGGTCTATGTTAATGTCTGTCCACTCAATTTAGTCTGTACATTTTGAAGTATCCAGATCATATTTTTTGTGAGGACGGTTTATCAATTATGGTTACACTCTGTCGGGGAAACTGATCCACGAACACCTATGGGACCGGCGGACCGAGCCCCTTTCGGTTCGGCGGGGGGCGGAGATCGCACGAAGAGCGGATCGAGGCGAAGCACACGAGCAGTTTACCCAGCTTCGGAGCTCTCCGGAGAGATAACACTCCTACTGCTGCATGTCTGAGTGTATTGAGTTCTTGCTCGGGAGCGCTGAGTGCTACAGTACACACTAGCTGCTAACGAGATCGAGCATGAGTGTTTTTCTGCCTTCGAACCCCCCTCTACGTTGCGCATGGGCCTCCTTTTATATGCTAAAGGGGTCTCCGACAGGTGGCAACGTAGACATGGGTAAAAATGGAAAAGTAATTGCGGTTGGTACAACTACCTGTACAGTGTATCATACCTAACTCTGACGGCAGGGGACAAAGGCATTAAATGCCCGTCTACGTCGCCCAAATAGTGCAAAAAGGGACCGTCAGGGACGCCACCGCTTGCCATGATGGCAATCTTGTCAGCGTCGCTTGCCACCGCGCACCGCTGGCTGCACAGCCTCTTGCCACGCGCACCTGGAAAGGTCCCAGGGCGACACGTTGGTGGATGTGCTGGAGCGCGGGTACAGAGTGGTAGTTTGCCGCGGCAAGCACTTGCCGCGGTCGTTGCCTTGTCACGTCCGGAAGCTTGTCGCTCACCGGGCCTCGCCGGGACGCGTGGCGCATCGCGGCAAGTTCCTTGAGATGCCTTGGTTGGCCTTCCCGGCAAGCTCCTCTTGCCGGGGCCTTGTCTCCTTGGCTTGAATACTTTGTTCTTGTATGGCTCCAAAGGAACCACGGAGGACCTTGGCGGTCACCCGGCTAGCCTCGCCACAGGGTGCTGCAACTGCCCGTGCACAAGTTCGGGATACTAGGGTACCCCTACTCTAGTACACCGACAGGAGCCCCCGGGCCTGGGCCACACACGGTGCCTAGCACTGTTGGGCCAGGCCCAAAACAGGGCACGGGCGCGAGCGACTCGTTGAAGATCGAATCCTCCTCTTTCTCACCTTCAGACAGCTCGCCGCAAGCGGAGCCCCCAGCTCCACCAAGAAGGCGTCTCCGCAAGGCCGGGGACGTAGCGGGGCGGCAGACGGGTCAACAGCCGCCGCGCCGCGTGACGCGCTCCACCGTGGCAAGCACTATTGCCGCGGGAGCACCTCACGCCGCTGCGGCATCTGGAGCTGGGCCCTCCCGGACCACCGCTTCTGCTCCCGCCAAGCGGCTAAGGGAACCTACTCCTCCGCCTTGTCGCGCCGAAGGTGGGCCGGACTTTGACCTCTCCGCACTCAGCTCCGACGAGGAAGAGGAAGAGTAAGATTCTTTGCTGTACTTGTAGTTCTTCAATTCTTGTTGTTTTGTCTTGTATCTGATTTGCTTTACTCCGAACCCATTCCTTTTTAGGACTCTGGCCTAGAGAGCGGCGAAGAGAGCCAAGGCCTCGGTGATTGTCATCAAGGACGAACCCACCGCGACAGCAGGGGGTGTGTCCGAGACCATATTGCCGGACCCGATAACTATTCCCCAAAGCAGCCCCCAGCGCAGCCCCCAGTGTAAGTATATGGTTTACTTCCTACTGTTAGGCACGCATGGGTGCTCTTTCTTTGCTAACATCTGACTATTGGTTTGCGTAGGAGCAGAGCAGTCTCACCAGGAGTGCCCGGAAGCCGCTCCCGACATGCCATCTGCTTCGACTACATAGCCAAGGGAGGATTCCCCGGCAAGGGAGCGTTCTTCGGCAAGGGAGAATTTTCTGGTAAGGGAGAAGTCTCCGGAAAGGGACAGTTCTCTGGCAAGGGACAGCACCAGCGACCCCCCGGTGGCGGAGACCACGACTGTAGATCCTAGTACGGGTAATCCTCATGCTTGAAAACTTCCCTTGGGTTCTTCTTCTTCTGATTTTCTTTTTGAATATTTGCTTGACTTTTCTTCCTTTTCCGGTCGTCAGGTCCATCTGCCACGGAGCCGATGGAAACCGAGGTCGCCGGCGAGGAGGACGCGCGCGGCAATACCGACGACGCTGCTATCACCGAAGAAGAAGCCGGCGCTGATGATCTCGCCGGCGGAGAGGCCGCCAAAGCTGCCGCCGCAGAAGCTGGCGAGGGGTCCGGCGATCGCACTGACGGCCCCGAGGCCGCAGGAGCGTCAGGCGCTACACCGACCGCCGATCCCTCCGCCGCTGCTGCAGCGTCAGGCTCCGAAGAGCCCCAGCCCGGCGCCTATTTGAAGTCCGGCGATGGCGTCTTCATCAAGCTCCCCTGGGCGTCGAGCTCCAGGGCGCCGATCGAAGGAGAAATCTTTGATGAAGAGTTGCTCACCTCCGCTGGGCTGACGCTGGTCGACGCGCCGAGCAGCAGCAGCGGCGAGCCTGAGGAGGAGCAGGTGCTGCGGAAGCTGTTCTCGCTCTACCGCGCCCAACAGGCCAAGCTGGTATCCCGAGAAGTGCTTGTCGCGAAGGCGGGAGTGGACATCGAGAAGCGCGCGGAGGAGCTCCGGGGCCTCAACCAGGAAGCTCTCCGGTCCCTGGCACAGGAGCGGGAGCAACTCGCCGAGGAGCGTAAAGCCTTCCTCCTCGAGAAGGCTGAAGTTGAAGAGCAACAGCGGCTTGCTACCGAGAAGCTGTCTGCGCAGGAAGGCGAGTTGGTGCAGCGGAAGGTTAACCTTGACAGCCACGAGGAGGAGCTTGCCGCGCGCGAGCAAACATTCGGCGGGGCTCTCAAGGAAACAGAGGATGCTGCCGCAGCTGCCGAGGCCGCCAAGAAGGAGCTGGAGACGAAGGTGGCGCAGCTGGAGGCCGATCTCAAGGTGAGCGCAAGAAGGACTCCTACACCCTTGGCGAGCTGCAGGGTCGCCTCACCGAGAGGAGCAAGGAGCTTAGCGCCGCCAAGGACTCCAACGCAGATCTTGAGTTGAAACTGACTACTTTGACCAAGATGTTGGACGGCGCCAGGGAGCAGGAGGTGGCCTTGAAGGAGAAGATCAAGGCCGACGAGGCGCTGCTGGCGAGTGCTGCTGCCGCCCAGAACACTTTTAGGGAGAATGTGGAGCACTGGACCGAGGGTCTCGTGGATGTTGCCGCAGCCATCAACAGGGAGCTGGCGCAACTGGGGATGGAGGATCTCGGGTATTCCTCCGATGAGCACCTCCAACCCAGCGCCAAGCTCAGCTTGTTCTTCAAAGGTGTGGCGACGGCCCTCCAGCGACTCCGGGAGAAGATCCCAAAGCAGCTGGCCGACGAGTCGCGCAGGATCTGCGCAGGAGCTCTTCAAAAGGTGCTGGTGAAGGTGGCCTTCTGCAACCCCGGCCTCAACCTCACCAACGTCCTCAGGACCTTGCCGCCGGATGCTGATCTGGAAGCGCTCAAGACCCTTGTCGCACCCATTGTGGACAAGGTGAGCGGGATCAAGAGGGTTGAGGGCAATCACGTAGATTAGGCCGCCCGTTTTCTCTTTTTCTTGTCGCTCCTGGTCATGTTATGAGAACAATCTATTAGAGCTGCGACAAGCTATCTTGTAATATGACTCTATTTCGGGTAGCGATTGCTATGTTATTTCCTTTACTTGATTCCTTCCTTTGTATGTTTTTGCCCTACGCTTTTAGGGAACTTGTCGGCGCAGGCACCTTAGCCGCGAGCGCTGAGTGCGGGACGTCAGCAACCTGCTGGCGGTGCCACTACCGACAAGAAACCTTGTCGCAACTAGTCGCAGCTCACTTAAGTTGTTGAGCGGACTCGAAACAAAGTAAGGGCGCAACTAGCTACGAGTTGGTTCCTCCGCGCACAGGTTTTCCATACAAAGCATGGTCGTTCGAGGAAGATAACTTAAAAATTTTAAATTGATTGCTCAAACTTTAGCAACTTAGCTTTTCTGTCGTTTACTTCCCGGTAAGGCGAAACTTCCTCGAACAATGCTTGGTCCACACCATTATCTTCGGGGAAACTGATCCACGAACACCTATGGGACGGGCGGACCGAGCCCCTTTCGGTTCGGCGGGGGGCGGAAATCGCACGAAGAGCGGATCGAGGCGAAGCACATGAGCAGTTTACCCAGCTTCGGAGCTCTCCGGAGAGATAACACTCCTACTACTGCATGTCTGAGTGTATTGAGTTCTTGCTCGGGAGCGCTAAGTGCTAGAGTACACACTAGCTGCTAACGAGACCGAGCGTGAGTGTTTTTCTGCCTTAACCCCCCTCTATGTTGCGCATGGTCCTCCTTTTATATGCTAAAGGGGTCTCCGACAGGTGGCAACATAGACATGGGTAAAAATGGAAAAGGAATTGCGGTTGGTACAACTACCTGTACAGTGTATCATACCTAACCCTGACGGCAGGGGACAAAGGCATTAAATGCCCGTCTACGTCGCCCAAATAGTGCAAAAAGGGACCGTCAGGGACGCCACCGCTTGCCACGATGGCAATCTTGTCAGCGTCGCTTGCCACCGCGCACCGCTGGCCGCACAGCCTCTTGCCATGCGCGCCTGGAAAGGTCCCAGGGCGACACATTGGTGGATGTGCTGGAGCGCGGGTACAGAGTGGTAGTTTTCCGCAGCAAGCGCCTTGCCGCGGTCGTTGTCTTGTCGCGTCCGGAAGCTTGTCGCTCACCGGGCCTCGCCGGGACGCGTGGCGCGTCGCGGCAAGTTCCTTGAGATTCCTTGGTTGGCCTTCCCGGCAAGCTCCTCTTGTCGGGGCCTTGTCTCCTTGGCTTGAATACTTTGTTCTTGTATGGCTCCAAAGGAACCACGGAGGACCTTGGCGGTCACCCGGCTAGCCTTGCCACGGGGTGATGCAACTGCCCGTGCACAAGTTCGGGATACTAGGGTACCCCTACTCTAGTACACCGACACACTCCAATATCTGTATGCATTGTAGAGTTTATCGCACCCACCAGGATTTCCAGTCCCATGGATGTTCGGTCCATATGATTTGTCACGACCTTTGGACTGTCCTGCTTGTGGGAGTAAGCAGGGCCCCTGCATGCCACGCATAGTTGGATGATCAATCTTCTGTTTAGTACTTCAACATAGTGATTTCCTGGTAAGGATTCACTCGTGTCACATCAAGTAAATCTTATTGATTTACTGTCTAAATCTTATTGATTTAATGTCATGTTTTCTTTCTTTTCCTGCAATTTTATGATGCAAGTTTTGCCATGTGACATTCATCACAGAATAAACCGTTTGGTTTGCTCTGCGATGGCTATTTTTGCAGGTTTGACTTCTTATGTCGTGTCAGTAACGAAGGCATTGTCCATCACTTATATTACTGGAAAAAATTGGATCAGTATGTTATCTGAGTACAAGCTGAATCCCCATGATGAACTGCAGTTTGTTTTAACAGAAACGCCCAATTAGTCCTTCTCGCGTTTAAAAGAAATGAAGAAAAAAACTGGATCACGGTCACGGATCCTAGTCAAGTTAGAAAGCTGATCATAGCAGACCAGACACGATCGCCGCTGTCTCGCACAGATCGAGCACCGACAGTTGCTCTAGCACTGACAGCGGCAGCAACTCAGTCTGATCCAGCTGAGGATTGGGCACCGAGCGCGTCAGCGGATCAGTCTGATCTACCGGAGGATCGAGCATCGACACCGGCACCAGCTCTACAAGGAGCACCATCTCCGGCAGCAGCAGCGGCTTCGGCTCCTGCACCAACACTTGCACTTGCATTTGTCCGTCCTATGAAGTTGCACCGGCAACAGACTGGGCTGCTGTTCACACTTCATATACCAAAGTCCTTACAAAAACCGACATGTCCACCTTCTTGGTAAGCATTGGCCGCCTAAGTGCTTCGTTCTTTTTTCTTTCCATGTTGTTTCACATGATTCACTGTGTTGATCTAACTATTTGGGTATGTCTTCTTGTTTGCAAACAGAGAATTCCTAGAGCAACAAGGGAGTCGTTCAACAATTCGGGCGACCGTGGCCAAGTTTCTCTTACCATGCACAGCCTTGGTGTGAATGAACCTGCTCAATATACCGTAAGTACAAAGGATGGTCGCATGATGATTGATGCTAAAGGATGGTCAAGGTTCAAATCTAAATCATATCTTGCGGTAGGGGATGATGTCAAAATCGAACTTTCTCGGCAAGGAGAGCTGGTCCAAATCAACTTTGAAATTCTTCAGTAGCAGCACGCAACTGCCGAACTGATCTATCCTCCGATAGATTTTGATGTAATAATCTGGCATGGTGAAACAAGTGTCCTGTGTGTATAAGTAGTACGACAGTATTATTTATCACATGGTATATCATTGATAGAATTGCAACTCTGATTGCTGGTTAGGAACTGTCGTTCGATTTCATTCCAACAGCTGCCGTGCTTTATTCAATTTTGTGTATTCGCCTTGCGACAGCATCTAAAACCAGCGCAGTACCGATCGCTTGCAATATGAAAAGCGCTGAGGTAGAACACATGGGCCCCCAAACATGCAAGGTCGTCCTGCGGCCCAAAGTCCAGAACCGTGAGCCTATCTGAGTATTATATTCTTAGCTGAACCCCCATAATGCCCGTGCGTTGCAGAGGGAGTATATTTCTTGGCAAGGTGAGCCTGTGATATAAAAGATTTGTATATTTCTTTACAGAGGGAGTATCTCTCTATCAAAATATATATTTATGTGTAACTAGTTACTCCTGTCTTTCTACTTCCTTTCGCTGATATGTGGGGCAACCGGCAATGGGGTCCATGTGCCATATGCACAAATTAGAGTGCACAACTTCATGGTAGACACACCCCGGTCATAGCGCCGCAGTAATGCCCAATGAGCCGTCAAATCACAACCCCCCCCCCACTTTCCAACTTTAGAGTAAAGCTGGACGGACGAAGCGGCAATATTTCACTGGGCCTGAATCCCCTTCTCCCTCGTTTGCTTGTTCAGAGAAAACCCCCACTCGACAATTGCATAAGGTTTTATCATGGAGAACCAGGTACGAATTCTTCATCCATCCCCGATAAATCCAAGTCCCTTGGTCGCAGGTAACCCTAGGATGGCAGCCGCCGCCATTGATGCATTTTTCTTCGTACTGAATCTAGTGTGTTTTAGTTGCAGTGCCCAAAGTGCGAGTACCCTACAGATTTCTGCGCCTTCGGCGGGACGCCACACTTGTTCCTTCTCATCCTACCACAACATTTTGAAACGTGCACAGTATGTTCCTAGAATCCTCTTCTCTATCTGGGAGGGTGGGGTTTTTTTGAACATGCTGTGTTCTCATATTATTTTTCCTGCAGTGTATTATTTGCTCTGCCAGAACACATGTACTCAAGATGCTCGGCCTTGCCATAACTGAATACACTAGTTTAATGGTCACAGTGAAGACAATCCATGGATATTACTTCCAAGTTGGGTTCATGAACCAAGAAAATCGCTGCTTTTTTATGGCCGAACTTGGATAACCTTTCTCAAGTGTTAGGACTGAAAGTTGGCGCACGAATGTTGATGGAAATAGCAGAACCTGGTCTCATCTTCACTGCGATCTTCCACCCCGACGTCGTTCCAACTGTTCATCCATGTTAAATTTGTATCTGGTTCTTGCTTGTTGCCTCGATTACTTCTTAATCCACCTATTCTGTCTAACTAATCACAATTTAACTTTAGAAGTAGCAACGAATCTCTCACGAAGATGCTATGTCAGGACCCCGACTCGATGTCACATCGATCTAGCTGGTAACACCTCATATCACTTTGCGGCCTCACGCACGGTATCCCCACGGGTGTCGTCTTACCTTTTCCCGGGACCGTTTGCGCCTTTTGGCTCACGTATATGATAGTGTCGCTAGCATCCATATGATAAAGAGCCCGGGCTGACATGACTAGTCGTAAACCCAAAGTGGCACAGACTTACAGGGACAGGCATCCATGACCCAGCTTCGAACGTGTCGGTCATCAGCAAATGGGTCCGGGCTGTAGCACTGGGCTAGCAGGACTCCGGTAAACCGGGCTGTAGCGGGCTAACAGGACTCCGGTACTCAAAGCGTGACATTTCCCCGAAGGGACAGACACAGGAACGAAGAAGGACACATGCCGGCCAGCCTAAGTGTTCCAGAGCAGTAGCAAGCTACCATGGCTCAGCGGTAACACTAGGAGACATTTCCCGGTAAGAGAGGCTACTAAAGATAAACAACTAGATAGTCAGATCCCACACATACCAAGCATTTCAATCATACACACAATATGCTCGATATGTGCAAATACAACAAAGCATCACAACATGACTCTACGACACAAGTACTTTATTTAAGGCTCAGGGAGCCATACATAACATACACAAAGGTACGGGTCTCACGACCCAACATACAAGTCATACAGTCATACAAACCAGCAGCGGAAGTACATTGTCTGAGTACAGACAACTAGTAAAATAAAAGAGGCTTGGGAAGCCTAGCTATACTACGTGGTCCTTCACAAGCTCAGGGTCACCACCTGGGCCTTTAGCCTACTCGTTGATGTCAACGTCTACATAGAACCCATCAGAAGGGGTTGCAGCGTCTTCTGTAAAAATGTAGATTATAGCAACATGAGTACGAAGGTACTCAGCAAGACTTACATCAGATCCTACATACATGCATATTATCAAGAAGGGTTGGTGGAGTTATTGCAGCAAGCCAGCTTTGACTCTTGGCTAGACTATCCTACGATACCTCAACTTGAAATGGTTTTGCGCACACGAGTCCACTACTCACCACTTCAATACACTACCGAGGATCCACCTCCGTCTTCCTACGGAAGAGCCATCCTCGGCACTCACACTTATCTTGAGGCTTTTAGTAGTTTCCATTTACTTGTCTATGAACTGTATAGGCAACCAAGTAGTCCTTTACCGCGGACGCGGCTATTCGAATAGATTATGTTAACCCTGCAGGGGTGTACTTCTTCATACACGCTCTCACCACTTACCATCGTTTACACGACATGTACTCGGCAACCTTCAAGCGGAAGCCCAACGTGGGTGTCGGCCACGACCTACCTAATCACCTAAGTCTCCAATCCAGGTTTATCGCCTATCCAGGTTCCATCCGCAGGGAGTCCGGCCGAGGTTTCCCATACGGCCCCGAACGATGTGTACAGGGGTCCGTGACACCTAACGGGTGCCCGGTATCCCCGGCCACGTACCTAAGTGTCAGGACCCCGACTCGATGTCACATCGATCTAGCTTGTAACACCTCATATCACTTTGCGGCCTTACGCACGGTATCCCCACGGGTGTTGCCTTACCTTTTCCCGGGACCGTTTGCGCCTTTTGGCTCACGTATATGATAGTGTCGCTAGCATCCATATGATAAGGAGCCCGGGCTGACATGACTAGTTGTAAACCCAAAGTGGCACAGACTTACAGGGACAGGCATCCATGACCCAGCTTCGAACGTGTCGGTCATCAGCAAGTGGGTCCGGGCTGTAGCACTGGGCTAGCAGGACTCCGGTAAACCGGGCTGTAGCGGGCTAACAGGACTCCGGTACTCAAAGCGTGACATTTCCCCGAAGGGACAGACACAGGAACGAAGAAGGACACATGCCGGCCAGCCTAAGTGTTCCAGAGCAATAGCAAGCTACCATGGCTCAGCGGTAACACTAGGAGACATTTCCCGGTAAGAGAGGCTACTAAAGATAAACAACTAGATAGTCAGATCCCACACATACCAAGCATTTCAATCATACACACAATATGCTCGATATGTGCAAATACAACGAAGCATCACAACATGACTCTATGACACAAGTACTTTATTTAAGGCTCAGTGAGCCATACATAACATACACAAAGGTACGGGTCTCACGACCCCACATACAAGTCATACAGTCATACAAACCAGCAGCGGAAGTAACTTGTCTGAGTACAGACAACTAGTAAAATAAAAGAGGCTTGGAAAGCCTAGCTATACTACGTGGTCCTTCACAAGCTCAGGGTCACCACCTGGGTCTTTAGCCTACTCGTTGATGTCAACGTCTACATAGAACCCATCATAAGGGGTTGCAGCGTCTTCTGTAAAAATGTAGATTATAGCAACATGAGTACAAAGGTACTCAGCAAGACTTACATCAGATCCTACATACATGCATAGTATCAAGAAGGGTTGGTGGAGTTATTGCAGCAAGCCAGCTTTGACTCTTGGCTAGGCTATCCTACGATACTCCAACTGAAATGGTTTTTGCGCACACGAGTCCACTACTCACCACTTCAATACACTACCGAGGATCCACCTCCGTCTTCCTACGGAAGAGCCATCCTCGGCACTCACGCTTATCTTGAGGCTTTTAGTAGTTTCCATTTACTTGTCTATGAACTGTATAGGTAACCAAGTAGTCCTTTACCGCGGACGCGGCTATTCGAATAGATCATGTTAACCCTGCAGGGGTGTACTTCTTCATACATGTTTCCACCACTTAGCGTCTGCACACGATATGTGCTCGGCAGACTTCAAGCGAAAGCCGACGTGGGTGTAGACCACGACCTACCTAAACACTTAAGCCTCTAGTCCAGGTTTATCGCCTATTTAGGTTCCATCCGCAGGGAGTCCGGCCGAGGTTTCCCATACGGCCCCGAACGATGTGAACAGGGTTCCCGAGATACCTAACGGGTATTCGGTACACCGTGCCACGTACCTACCGCATCACAGCCCACCCCTACGGTCAGCACTGTCCACGGCCTCCAGTAGGCTACAAACACCAGAAACTACTTGCAACTCCTGGACAGAGAGCTAGGGTGAATAAGAAGTCGAGCGGGGTCATATTTCAGGGCCCAATGCATGGTAGTAGCTGTATCTTAAATCACATATACAGATCTCAGTGCTTAAGGTCGGCTTCAATGAAACAACCCACCATGTACTCCTACATGGCCTCTCATCGATACCTTTACCAAATCGTGTTCACCACACCACTCTTATTACCGACATAATCATTTCACTCTAGCCCATCACCCAGATGAACCAGACCTGACACTACTCTAAGCATAGCAGGCATAGCAAGGTAGGAACAACACATACATAGGGCTCAATCAACTCCTACACATGCTAGTGGGTTTCATCTAGTTACTGTGGCAATGA